>NW_006159500.1:915992-921830 GCF_000334495.1 Tupaia belangeri chinensis | reverse complement strand
CGGGCAAGGGCATTGGGCGTCTAACAAAAACTTTAAAAAAAAAAAAAAAAAAAAAGAAAGAAAGAAAGAAAAAAAGAAGTAGGACTGTTTCATTTCCATCTTGTAATCTGAGTATGTATTTAAAAGATATTTATGGAACAGAGGAATAACAACAAAAAATAATCATAATTAATGATTCATTTTGGGTCTCTAGACATGGTCTTCTATTTAGAACTCTGGAAGTTGTCTCATATGGCAAAAATAACTACCAAAAATTCCAAAAATGTTCTGTTTATAAACTGTAATTCTACCCTAAACAAAAAAGTCAGAGATTAAAAATAGAGACTCCAAGAGATGTTTTGTTACACCAATATGTAAGGAGGGAGCTGCCTTTCTTCATAAATCCAGATAAAAACGACCTGACAGAAATGTATTCATGTCTTATTTATAATTACAGAATAGATGAGATGCAGGCTGCTACTTACTATTATTTGATAAATCTGACTTATCTTTAAGATCTAATTAATCAGGTTTCAATGGAAGGAAGAAAAAAGTTGGTGCTTTTCATCTGTAAGGAATACACTGAGGTCATAAAAGAACAAAATGCCAATGTCAAAACCTTTCCCTCTTTCAACCAGAATTTAAAACTTCTGCCTATAAAATGTCCCCTCCTGCTGGAGAACATCCAACAAATACAAGCTGCTATCGTCTCGGTGAAGCACATGTCCTTTATCGGTCCTTGTGCAAGTTGGAAATAAAGTGATTAGAGATAGTCAGGAAGAAGAAAAACACACAATTATTATGCTGCTACATTAAATTGAAAATCTCCTCGAGTTATTGGACCAAATCAGTAACTAAATGTCATAGGCAGTGACAAGAGAGATCTCATTTTCTGGCTGTCATATTTTAGGGGGTTGAGAGCTGTGGTTGTCAGTAAATTGGCAACCAAGAAAAATGATCTGTCTTTGCAGTAAATGACTGGGAGGGGCAAGGCAACAGGTTCTAGAGAGAGAGAAAGAAAATCATTGACTAAGTCAATGCGAGCAATCCCCAGTAAGTGAGAGAGTCAAATCCATTCATTGAATACTTATTGCTTTTGGACTCCTTTGAATGTCTAGAAGAAAGTACTTTATCTTAAAAAATAAACATATTTAAAATCAGGAACTTAAGAAGGTTTCTATGTTTTGCCTGGGCTTGTTCTGAGTCCCTGGCATTTGACAATTTATAGTATGATTGTCTTTGAGCAACTGACTGCACATCATCTTTGTACTCATGTGGCTCTGGTCACAATAGGATTCGCTCCTTTCCAGAAACCTGTTCTGGAGTTAGGCAGCCAGAATGTTGTTTTAGTAAAATATCATAAACTGGCCAAATATCATGTACACTTATATTTTTAAATTCACTAATTTCCAGGATTTGTGATTCATTCTTCTGGCTCATGCACAGAAGGAGCACACAAGCTTCAGTCACTTAGTATCTACTTAAGTCAAATAATTCATTTTTAGGCTGAGCTTCCATTGTGTCCGCATCAGTAATACTGGAAATCATCCCTGTGCTAACTGGGCAAAGGTCTCCCTTGAGGAGGTCAGGTATGGTTGACAATGGCTGCCAAGTGAGATGACTTGGACCAAGACAGTAGGGGCTGCTCCTGGTTTGCACAGTGCTGGCATGTATTTTGTTTCATAATTGTTAAAACAGATTATAATTGCCAATGTTTATAAATAAGGTATGTTTACAGAAATAGAGATTCTAGACTCTTTTGAAATGTGTGGCGATAATCAGCTGAAGCTCACTGATAGCTGCTCTCCCGACTGGGTGTGCAGTTTGCAGGTCTCCATAGTCCTGACCGCTCCCTAGTGTCTCTTGCAAATACTTGATTTCCTCCTTTTCTCATTTCTCATTTGCTCATTTACCCAAAGAGTGAAGAGTCCTTAGGGACAAAAGGACTTGTTCAACTGGAGCCTTCTTTTCCCTTTTAGGCCACATATCAGACACCAGGATTCTGGATTTTGTAATCATAAAGACCTTACTTGCTGTCTGGACCTCATCTCAGGCTTGTCCCTCTGAAAGCTGACAGCACTACAGATGGGCATATCTTTCTTGAAGCATGGTTGAAGCTATGAGGTATGTGTTTAGACAGAGCTTGGACATGTCGGCTAGGGTGTCCAACAAACATGTGCACCAGGTACCTCATGGGCAGCCCACAGGCTGTGGCCCTGCAAATGTTAGGGGCTGGCCGACCTACAGGTATCTGAGTGTGTGCACTTACGGTTTATACTCATCAAGGCAGACGAATTATTTAAATGGATGACATGCTTGTAGAAAAAGAATAAGTAGAACCAGAACACATGGTTAACTGTGTAGCTTGAGTCCTGAAACTGGTAGGTATGTGTGTGTTTGTCCAAAATCCCAAAAGGAAGGAGAAATGGAAGAGAAAGGATTGTGGCATGACCATCCCCCATGGGGGATGCTTTCTCACCTTCCCTTTCTCTCCAGTGAGTGTACACGCCCTTTGGAAAAAAGTGAAACTTTTCACACACATACCAGGAAGTTCTTTCTTGGCATTAGGCCAAGAATTAGGCTTTCCCTTAGCTGTAAGACTAACTCTAATGTGTTTTGATTAAGTCATGAAACTTTCTTTCACATCAATTTTAGATTTACAGTTTAGGAAATGCCTCAGAGACATCCCCCTCTCAGATGAATGGTACACATTCATAATAATGTGTTGTTAGGTTGAATGTCTCAGAGCTGAGCTACTGAGCTATGAATATTTATACTTTTACTATCATAATTAAAAGTCACTCTTCTAATGTCCTTGGCAAAAAAACAACAACTAAATACTAGAGTTTGTGAAATGGATAAGACATCTCTCAAAACTAAATCAAAGTATAAGATCTGTGCAATAATTTTTGGTAAATAAATCTGGGGATGCTACTACATAGTTTCTTCCTTACTCACTAATTTCTTACTTCTAAGGATCTAGTTTCCCATTGCCTAATTGGAAATTTTGTCTTTCTATTTTTTTTTTTTAATTGCCGGAGGGTGCTATGCTTGGCAGAGAGAGAGATGGGGGAGGGAAGCACCCTAAAGTAAAATATGGTAATGCCACAAATCACATCTCTTCTATTTTTTCATCTTATCCAGATTTTGAGTGTGCACACACATGTGCCTAGCATGTTTTTCAAGCTGCCGGGGCTGGGAGTCTAACTGCAGTCAGCCATGTGAGATCCATCTCCTTTAACCAGTAGGCTATGGGGCTAGGCTGCCTTTCTATTTTTAGTGGGTACTTTAAAATGTTTTTTACTTTATAATTTAACAGTTTGGGAAGGTTTTTGTGCACAGTAATTTTGCCCCATGTACTAACCTGTCTGTAACTCTCATAATGAACATGTTCTTTCTCTTACGCATCAGTTAGGAAGCCAGTCTGTCTTCTGGAGTGGGGCAGGGTATTCAAGTGAATCAAGGATAAAGGCAAGGATAAGGATAAAGGCAAGGATAAAGCTAAAGGGTGTAACCCCTATGACCTCCAGGTATTTTCCATAATACTGCTTCTTTGTGCAAGAAGGTGCCCCCTTTCCTACCCCTTTCTCTCTCCAAGTTGATTACTCACTTTCAGCTGAGAACCATTTCATCCCAAGCCAGGCTTGCACTTCTCACTGCCTTTGCTTAGGAAAGCATAGGAATAATAACAATGATAACAACAGTCCTTGAAAAGGCAGCTCTACTGTCATATCCCCGTTTGTAGTTGTCCCTTCTCACTTTGGAGAAATAGTAGCTCTGAAGAAAGGCCTTCTTCCCATGCCTTTTAAATCTTTTCCATTCTGTTTCCAGACATTTATTTTGCTATCAAAGTATCCTTTGCAGAACTTTATCATTTTCAATACTCATGAAGCTTTCAAGGAAGAGTGGGCTGAATTAACTTGGAAATTCTTCTGGTGTGAACGAGCAGTCTGTAGCAGAACATTTTCAAAAATTAAATGCACTTGAAATGCACTCGAAAGCCTAACTGAGTAAAGTTGGTAAGAACTGCGGCAAAGAGCTTCTTTCCGGAAGTCACATGCTCTACAAATTGCAAGGATACATTTGTGCAGCATTTGGCATACACTCCAACAGCTTCTCCTGATTAGAACAAAATTTAATTTGCAGTAATCAGCTGGTGGCAAGGGGAGCATGAAATTATGTTGGTGCATTGGTTTTGCACTTTGCAGTATATTTCCTTGTAAATCAGGTATCTTTTTAATTTATCTTTAGGTTACAGAACATATAGCACAGTAAACTTTTTATTAAAAACCACTCTTCAGGGAGGGAGACAGTTAAATGTTAACCAAGCAGGCAATGTCTTCCTCCTGGCATCTTGCCCAAGGATAAGGCATAATTCAAGATGTTTTACTCCTTTGGGTCAAGTGGTATGCCATGAATTTCTGAAGATGAATGGCACCTCTTAGCAAAACCTCCACGCAATACAAGATATATAGCTGTCTCCATTGGTGAGGGTTGACAATTCTTCTGACTTGCCCTTTTAAATGATTGCCCTTGCTCAAAGTCTGGTTTCTAAGGGACTCAAAAAGAAAAGGATTTCTAATCCAATTAACAAACCTTATCCTCTCTAATCATCCAAGCCTGTGATTAGTGTTGTTCCCCCTTTTTTGTATTCAAATATTGTAGTAGGGCATATAGAAGACTCCTTATGTTAAGGGGTGACATTTGCTCGAGGTTTACTCAGTGTCTGTGAATTCACTAGGGTGGGGTGGTGGTCAAATGGGATGGTGAAGGGGGTCTTTCAGTGGCATAAGAAATAAACACCGGCCCTGGTTAGAAGACTCCATTTCTGCATTGTCACTGACTCTTGGTAGGCTACTGGGCAGGTGACCAAGCCTCTGAGTCTCAGTTTCTTCACCTGTACCAAGAGGGAGTTCGTGTCATTCACTTTCTTCCTAATTCTAGTATTGATGATTCTACACGAAGGGTGGTCAAGGGACTGAGCAGAGAGGTCCAGAAGTGGTGGGGACAGAAGGCGACAGCAGAATATCAATGGAACTATTGTTCCTGTGAATCACAAAACAAGTCATGGGTGGTTCTGAGAAAAGAGCTATAATCTTGGTGATACTGAATGTTCAGATGATAAAACATAGCATGGTGCCTATAACAGATACATTCCTTGAAAATATAAATCACTTTTGAGGGGTGGAGATGATGAAGAGAGTAAATTGAGTCATATTATAAATATAAGGGCCGATTTTTAAAAGTATGGCTATGGTGGATTCTTTTATGAAGCTGAGAGAATTGTTGTAAAGGGAATAATTACTTCTAATTTATCTGTTTCATAAGTTTGGAGCAATGTGACTTGTGCTTTTTCCAAGTGAGGGGCAGCTGTATTTTTCTCTATCAGGGTAACAGTGTTATTGTTACCTGTGATCAAACTCTGCAATGAAAGCTGTGTTCCATCCTGGCTGCCTCATTATCATAAAACCATTGTAAATCCAATGAAGAATATTTTCAATAAGGCATATTTTCTATTACTAAATGTTGTTCTTTTTTTTCTTAAAAAAAAAAAAAAAGAAATTTTTGCTATAGGGCACGTGTGCTTGCCAGAGAGAGAGAGAGAGGAAGAGAGAGAGAGACAGAAAGTGAGAATCATCCCCCCCTCCCCCCTGGGAAGGATGGCCATGCTTCAATCCCTTCTCCTCTATTATCCTATTGAGATTTTGAGCACACATACACATGCACCCCACATAGTTTTAAGCTCAAACCACAGTCAACTGCATGGGAATCCAGCAGTGTAACTATTACACCATCTGCTGGTTCCACAACATTGCCTTTTTTTTTTTTTTTTAAGAATTATTTTATTTGGGCCCAGAA
>NW_006159500.1:906920-915779 GCF_000334495.1 Tupaia belangeri chinensis | reverse complement strand
GTTTTTGTCTGCCGCGCGCACCCACTCTATACACAAAAAAAAAAAAAAAAAAAGAATTATTTTATTTAACTTTATTTATTATTATTATCATTTTTTAATCTGAGCAAAGGCAGAGAGAAAAAGATGGGGAAAGTGAGAAAGCAAGCTGCCAGGTCTGTGACTCGAACCACAGTCAGCTAGGGGGAGAGTCTAGTGCCCCTAACCACTATGGCACTTATTGGCCCCCCTCAATGTTGCTCTTATAATCAGCAGTCCACCAAAGAACAAAGAACATATGTATCTTGAGTTAGCCCAGGGCTTTGCTAGAAATTTTTAATGCCTACATTTAAAATGGAGGCCTCAAAGGCTGTTTGGATTTTTGCACAAGAAAGTGAAAATTTGCACTTTCAAAATCATAGTTATTTTTGGAATATCTACAAGGTTTCTTTCCTAATATATAAACCAATTTGAAATTTTGTTTCAAGTGTCCTTACAGTGTTCCACAAAACTGTTTCACCACCCAAGCCCCAACTCTGGCTGCTGGTTCCAGGCGCCTACCTCCACATAGCACCTTTCTTCTCACAGTGAGGTTAACCTGTCCGTTGCGGGCTGCATGGTGCATAAGGTCGATGACGTAGCGGTGGGTCTTGCCGGCCACTGGAATCCCGTCAACATAGACAAGCTCATCTCCCGGATGTAAGCGGCCATCTCTGTCTGCTGAGCCCATAGCAATGACAGCCCCAATCAAAATCTAGAGAAAACCAGTGAGAAGGAAAGGACATTTATATTTCAAACTTTTTTCCTTTCTCATGGAAGATTTCATTCTTACATTCTATCTCTTGTCCCAAACTTGTACTTGAAAAATAAAAAAGAGAGGTCATTAGGATGCCCTTCCAAGTCTTTCAGGTTGTTTATTCCTTCAAGAGAAATACATGTTTTGAACTTGTTGCTGATTGCTATGAAGTTTGGGGATACTTGCTTTCTGGCTCATTAAATATCACCCTTAAGGAAAATTCTAAACTCTAGTAATCTGATGTTAACTGGCCACTTTTCATGAGCACTGCATTAAAACCCGGTGAGGATTAAATCCTGATTTCACTTCTTATTTAGGTGGCCTAGACAAGGTTTTTAAACAGATGTAAGCCTCAGCTTCTTTACCTGCAAAATGGGGAAAATAACAATAGGATTTACTTCATGGAGTTATTGGGAGAAATGAATAAAATTATGCATGTGAAGCATTTAACTTTTCTCAAAAGATGTCAAGCTAATGCTTATTGTTAAACTCTGACAAAGGTTCAAATTCTATTTGTTGGTTAGTGGTTTTTGCTTTGCTTTGAAAAACCTTGGTGGAGAAGGGGAAAAGAAACCACAAGACAAAATGCAAAAAGTTGGCTTTTTCTGACAATTGACCTCAAAAAAAATCTCAGACAAACCGCTAGAGTTTTGCTCCATTATTTGAATACTTCTCATGGCTCTACTTCAAGGGGCATTCCCAGTTCTGCCTGCCCCTGAACTGCTTCTGCTGTTTAGGAGGTTACCATGCCAGGAAATGAGGAGGCCCACATATGGCAAATGTAGGTACTGTTGAGTTCCCTGAACCAGATACTGGGATGAGAGGCAACACAGAAGGCTTCCCATTACCCATTAGAAGCACTTGATTTAGCATCATTATATTTCAGTTTTGCTGTTAACCTAGAAACAATTTTACCAACTCATGAATAGTACGTTCCCTTTTTCTTTCACCATGCAGCTCTGAAGGCAGTGGTCACCATTAGCCTGATAATATTATAGAAGCCTCACTCTAGGTTTTATTTTAAATCCTTAGGAAATGTTTTCTTGCTCAAAGATTCATTTCTTCCAGGCACAATAATGTCTTTCAAATCCCAGATTTGTGGATTCCAGCTAATTTGTAGAGTTGCTTCATCGTGCCCTGCAGGCTTGCATGTCTTCAGGCTCGACAGCACAGCGATGCCTTTGTACTCGTAACTCCATTGAGCCATGTGGCCTGCCAGCATGGCAACTGGATCTGAACGGCCAGCACCTCTCAAGTATATGCAGAGTTGTGGTTAAAAGGACTTCACAGCCTCGGCCCATTGAATCACTATCTTTCTCTATAGGAATGACACGTCTCCACACTACTGCTGCTTTCTCCCTACCTTGGGGGAGGAGGGAGGTGAGGAATAGATTTGCTTTGGTGTTGAGCATTAGTGTCCTATTGAGGGATATATTATTGCTATCATAGGAACAGTCTCACATATCCTGCTTTAGATTGGCTGCACAGTGTGCTACTTTGCCTATAACCCACAGGACCCATTTGCTGTAGTCCACTGGTCAGACATACTTCTTACATTCTTCATTTTCCCTTATTGTCATGGCCACCTCAGTTATAAGTTTCTTCCTGAAGATGTCCCAATCTGTTCTTCAAAAGGCTCAAGTCACTATGGACTACTTCAAAGATTTGCTAGGTGTTTTGTGCAAAAGCCAGTTAAAATAAATGTTTATGTTTCATTGGCCTCTGAAAAGCTGCATTTGGTTGGATTTACACAAAGACAAAATGCTTAATCCTTTATATTTTAAGTATACTTTAGTGGAAGAGTTTATAGGTATTTATATAGAAAAATATGACTTGTGAACTTGGCTAGTCAGTTACCAATTTTAAGGTATAGTTCTGATTCTAACTGATAAAAATGAAACAAAAGTAGAGGTTGGGACTGAGACCTATAGCTGCAACTGGGTCTCTACAAAAACAGGAAATTTCACATCAGAAAATCCTGATTCTCTTTTGCTATAGGAAAACAGTAAAAATAAATAGATATTCATGAAGTTATATTCTATGCTAGTAATTTAATGTCATTCATTTAAAGGAAGATCCCTGTAAAACATCTACTTGTCTGCCATAGTGTAGTGATAGGAAGTACTCATCTCATTAACTCATTAATTCAAAAAATATTTATTGAGCTCCAGGATACTTTTAAGTGCTGGGAATGCACAGTGAACAGTAAACAAAAATCCCTGCTCGATAGCATGTCCATGCCAGTGGCCAGAAAATAATGAAGACCGTCAATGTGTAAATTATATAGTACACATTATAAAGACATGTGTTATGGAAATATACAGTAAAACTGGGGAAGGGGCAGGTGTCAATCATATTGTTTAGGTACTGTTAGAATTGATAAAGTAAGCCTCATTGAGAAGCTGACCTTTAATCAGAGACTAAAGTTCACTGGATATTTCTTTCTTCCAAATGTGAATTTTTATTCGTCTAAATCTTCCTTTAGTTAATTTTATCAAGTCATATATTATTTCCAAATAAAGAGTATGCTCAATATAAAACTTCCATATAATTTATAATATTACATATTTATCATATGCATATGTTCAATAATAACTATATTATATAAGCTATCTTCTACCTCGTTTCAAAAACAAGGTTGCCATGGCAATTAAACAAACTTGAATTGAGCTGAGTAGGGTGCATGGGGGAGCCATTAGAGATGCTTGTCCATTAGCTGTGTTGTATTATTTATATTTGTTCTACCCGTCAGGATCTGTTGCTTTGGCTGGGCAGAGGCTGGTCATTCTCACTGTCACCGCTTCCAGCTCTCACGCTATTGTTGCTTCTTAGCCTTGGCATTCTGCACTGTTGTGCATTATATTTTACTATTGACACAGCTCTATGTGTCTCTCTATTCAGGAAACAAAACAAAAAACACCATTTTTTTCCTTCACTTCAAATGTGATTTGTATGCTTCATACATTTTATTATTTCCCATTTGCCACCCTAACTGCAGAGACTGGATAATCTATGATTTCTTCTTGCACTGTAATTCATATTGGCTTCCCAATATATATGTTCTCATATTGGCTCAGGCTCTTAGGGTACCTCGAGAGTACACCTCAGGGTATCTGACCCTTTAAGTCACTAGTTTTTTACCCTGAGCGTTTCCAGGAATTACCTGGTGAGCTTGTTAAAACAACTTTGGACCTACCTTCCAAAAGCCTGATTCTGCAGGCCTGGGGTAGGTCTGAGATTCTGCACGTTTAACAAGCTCCCAAGAGTTGTTGGATCCTGTTAGTCTGAAAGTCAGTCACACTGAGTACCAAGTGTCTGAGCATTTCCACTTGGTTCAGTGGCTACAGGATCTGTGGTTTCACTGGTCATATCCTAAGTCTGCAAACTTTCCCATGGATGCATGGTTTGAATTCCTGACCCATCACACTGGTTACTTTGTAGGTCTGCTAAGGGACACCCCCTGGATGCTTGGTCTGGGAGCCCTACCCATCAGGCCACATTTTCTTTATGCTCTTTCTTGCTGACATGCCTCTGGTCTGCCTCAGCTGACTCTTCATCCCCACTCTTCAGTTTTCTCTTCTCTGAGCTCCTAGAGGAGTTTTTTATCCCCTCATCATTGCTTTGGGCCTGAAGGAAGAGGTTTGCGGCAAAACAGATCAAGAGAGATTGTCCCCATGAACAACTGATCCTTGTCCCTATCATTTCAATTGCCTTCTCTAAAAAACAAAAGGCACAAAACAACTCCACTTTATCTCAGGCTGTGAGGGCACAGAATGAAAGGTATTTGATATGAAATAACAGCAATTCACATTCAAGTGGCCGATATCCCAGTAAGCCAGAAGAAAAAACTGTCACTAAAAGAAAAACAAAAATGAACAAGGAACAAACAAAACCAAAACCACCTTTCCAGTCCTCTAAATACCTTCCATTCTCTTCTGTATTACCCAATGTTAGTCTAACCCCAGTAGATCTGCTGGGCAGTAATTGTAGCTGGGACAGCATGACCCTGTGGCAAGCAGTTTCAGGTTCTTTCGTTCTGTAACTCCTCCACTGATTTGCACCAGTCTCCACTGTTTTCTTTTTCTTTTCTTTTTTTTTTTTCTTTTTTTTGTGCCAAAGAATAAGTCTGTCATTACCTCTTTCTTTGTATGGTTTTATACATAGAGACCTTTCTCTGTTGCAGTGTTTTCCAGATCTTTCCATCTTTTGCTTTTCCATTTCTTTTCAGCTCACAGCTGGAAATCCCATTTTTATTTCTTTCTGGCAATTTTTTATTTCTTCCTATTTCTATTGTTATTTAACTGTGAAAAGTATTTCCTCTTGTAGGAAAAATGCCCATATGCTTTGTCAGAGCTGGAGTCCTGCTGTTCATTATTTGCTGAAAGCTGTGTTGTCGTGTTTAATGTGTACCCTGGGATGTGAATACCGTTTCCTATATATGGAGGCAGAAACACATTTGATGTAACTTATGAGACCTCCTGTGGTTAGGGACCAAGTCACCTTATATGCCTCTCCCTTTGTAGCATGCCAGCAATTAAATGAGGCTAGCACATTTTGTTTGTGTTATCTCTAGACTTAGAATGCAGGGAAGCAGGAAAGAAAGCCTTGTGGGAGATCTTACAGTAGACTCATTCTTCCCAACCTGGACATTTCAAGGTGTACTACTCTGGTTTTCAAGACTCATTTTCTGGCTCTGCTTGCTTCAGGGAAATTCAGGCTTCTACTTTATGGGTTAAATGTTAAAATTGTACCTTGCAGCATGAGTGTGTCTTAAATCATTCAAATGAAGGAATAGACCAGAATAAATCCAAATAAACACAATAAGGATAAGCAGCAATCCATGTCATCTCATGAGGCTTATCATGAATACTTGATGTCTGCCCATTGGAGGGGAGAAAAAAATCAGGAATGTACACTAGTCTTCAGAAGCTTGGGGAACATGGGAAGCTGTGTACAAACCAGGCAGAAAGATGTCCTGTGACTGCGTGGTGTCCATGGCTGCAAGTGCACACCCAAACTTCATTTCGAGCAGTATGTGTTCTATTTTGACAACAATTCTATTGGTTCTATGCCATGCAAAGCCCAGTAAGACCTCTCCCTTCTCTAGCCAGCTGAGACTGTATTCCCCCTGTGACTCTGTCATGCAATTCCTTCTGCTTTTAGGAGAAGGGTCAAAATTCAGAAAACAATATTTGCTGAATGAGTGCTGTTTACTCCAAAAGCAGACAAAGCCTGAGTCCAGAGATCCAGTAAAATAAGAATTTCAGGGGCCAGCAGGTGGCATGGTGGTTAAGGAGCTGGGCTCCCACATAGCTGGCTATGGTTTGAGTCCTGAACCTGGCAGCTTAAAACTCATATCCCGCATGTGTGCGTGCATGCTCGAATTTCCAAGAATGGAGGAGAAGGGATTGTGGTGTAGTCATCCCCTCTGGGGGGTGATTTCTCATTTTACCTCTCTTTGTCTTTTCTGGTTGAGTGCACGTGCCCTATACTAAAATCTAAAAAAAACCCTTTTTTCATTAAAAAAAGTTTTGTTTATTATTATTTTAAAATTTGCTATAGGGCTTGTGCACTCATGAGAGAGAAGAGAGGGAGGGAGGAAGGGAAAATGAGAAAATAAGCCACCAGGACTGGGACTCAAACTGTGGGCCACGAGGGAGTCCAGGGCCTTAACCATCATGTTACCTGCTGGCCCCCAAATTTTCATATTTTAAAACCCATATTAGAGTAAATATCATGTGAAGAATTGTAACTTTGTTGCTTTGCCTTATATTTAATAGTTTAATATTTTATTTGCATTTATGTATAGGAGAAGGAACCTAATGATATTTTTAGTATATAAGGTCTATAAAGACCATTTTCTGGCCCTGGTTGAAAAATATTTGGTATAAAATATTTATCTTTCCAATTTCTTCCAATCCAGTCCTCTGGGATGGGAGTCTCGAAGACAATAAATGAGTTACACAGGCATAAGGGAGTGTTGGGCAATGCTCAGTCAAAAAGGAACCACTGTTTAGTTCTATCCAGTTGTTATAATCGAGGCAGGCAGGCTCAATGTTACTAGGTTTTTTTCAAAAGAAGATGAAAATCAATTTTTTAAAAATGTAAAATTAGATGGTGCCAGCAATTGAAAAACACCAAGGAATTAAACAAAATATGTCATAAGACTTCCAGGCTACTCTCTCTGCTTCTAGGACTAGAGCATTCAGTCCTACGGTATCTACAGGATATAGAGACCTCATAAAAAGTAAACTCCAGATCATTATTCGTTCTGAGATGCTTTGCAAAAAGTACTGTCATCAATTCTATATAACAAATATTAATTGTACTAAGCTCTGGCTAGGCTTAGAAGACATTAAACCACAGTTGTCTTCAAGAAGCTTACAGATTGGTATGAGGAAAAAAAAAGCATATTACTCAGTGTGTTCTGGAACAAACAGAGATTTCATTTTTCTGGTGAAAAGTCCATAGGTTGCTAAGTTTGAGGTATTGTATTATGCTAGTATAAGTACAATGGATTCTATGTATATTTATCCTTTAATGCCTTGTAATTGTCTTGGCTAGTGCCCAGTATCCCATAAAATGCTATAAAATGACCTTACCTTAAAGTAATTATACACACACACACACACACACACACACACACACACACACATACATATATATATATATTTTTTTTTAAGAGAGAGATTTTTGCTATAGGGCATGTGTAGTTACCAGAGAGACAAAGACAGAGAGACAGAAAGTGAGAAATCACCCTCTAGGGGGATAGCCACACTACAGATCCTTCTCCTCTATTTTCTTCTCGGGATCCTGGGCACACATGCACACCTAGTGTGAGTTTTAAACCACTGGGTCTGGGACTCTAATCGTAGTTGACCACGTGGGAGTCCAGCAACATAACCATTATACCATCTGCTGGTCCCCATTTGGTATTGTTTAAGCATATGGCTTCATAATAAAGAATCTGGCCTCAGCCAGAGAGGTCTGGCCGTTGTCCCTGGTTCCTGAAAGGTTACAGCTAAATCTTTATAATATGGATGCCTTTGTTGACTATGGTTTTAGTTCTTACTTGATACTTTATGCTAAGGAAATTTCTCGGGATGGTGCTAGCCACAACAATAGTCTTAGGAGCAATGGTTATATAGTAGAAGGACCCTCATGTAGAGGGTGCAGTCTTTGAGCTATGCATTATTGGCCTGACCTCTTGGGATAAGAAGGGTAGGTCTATAGATTGAGCTTAGCTATGCAGGCAATAATTTAATCACTCATGTCCACATAATGAAACCCCAGTACAAACTCTAGACACTAAAGCTGGAGTGAGCGTCCCCAGTTGGCAATACTCTTGTATCAATGCTGAGGGGTAACATGTTCATGAGGATGATGGAAGTTTCACATTTGGAGCCCTTCCAGATTTTGTCCTATGCATCTCTTGTTTTATTTGGTTCTAATTTGTATCTTTTCACTATCTAAAAACTGAAAGCATAACTATAGCATCTTCCTAAGTTCTGAGTTGTTCTAGTAAATTACTGAACCCGAGGAAGACTGTGTCATGTAACTTCAGGATATAACCCTTAAGGGGATGCCTTTTGGGGTCCCTCAGCAGTGGTGCAAGTAGGGTATATGCAGTAGAAACTCTCTCTGTCCTGGGCAGATTTCCTGAACCTTCACGGACCAGCTCACAGTGGATTCTAGGCTTTTGTTTTGTGCTGCCCATCTGTAAGTAATAAGGTCACTTCATTTAATTTATATCTGGGGAGGGCGTATTCTTTCTTAGCAGACTTAAACAGTTGATAACCAGTGGCCAGTGAACCCATTTTTCAGTAAATATTCTAAAATTCGTGAGTGGTATCTAAAGCGGAGGCAATTCCTAGAGAATCTTCCCTTTGACTTTGCAGTTTGGCAAATTCTCAGTTGATGTCAAAAGTCTTGGGCAGATGTGGGAGCCTGGAGGACTATGACCTTAATTTTGCATTTGGTTATTTTTAGATTATGACAGTTTTCAATAATGAGGTATTAAAGTAGAGAGAGAGAGAGAGAGAGAGAGAGAGAGAGAGAGAGAGAGAGAGAGAGAGAGAGAGAGGACA
>NW_006159500.1:881040-906862 GCF_000334495.1 Tupaia belangeri chinensis | reverse complement strand
GAGAGAGAGAGAGAGAGAGAGAGAGAGAGAGAGAAAGTTTTTGCTTAGAAGGAATTTAAAGTTCTGCTGATGAAACAAAACAGGCTTACATATGAACACATCAGAGAACAATCCTGAAGAAGGAAGCCCATCAGATAAACATCCCATGGAGGCCAGGAAGTTTAGGCGTATCAATCAACTTGTCAAATAAGTTACATATATGAAGGGACTTGATCATATGTTCAATTGTCTATATTTCTAAAATAGGATGTGTTAAGGAAGGCATGGGATTAGAGGGCTAAGATAACTGAGGATTCCCGGTAAATTCAGAATCAGGTGATAGGGAGAGAGTGAAAGCTGTTAAGGGGTGGGAAATTTGCTTCTCCTTCCTGTGACATAGTATCCTAAATCTAGACTCTGAATAAATGTAAACTTGAAGTTACCTGAGCCCTATATTTTACCTCAACATTATCTTCCCTCCACCAAAGCATTAAAGAAAATCCAGCTACCCCTCCTTAGCAAATGTACTTCTACATCATTCTTGGCAGCTGGGGAATGAGTGACATTCTGGTTGACTATTGCCAAATTTTATCCTCAGGATTTAGGAAATGAGTCTCTTCCTCTGGAGTGTCCTCATTCTTGGAGTCCAAACTTAGCCTCTTGCAGTTTTCTGGAGTAAGGGACCTTGCCAATCATCTGGTTCAACTCCTCTTGCAGGACAGAGGTAGCCCCTATGGAGTTCCTGTTAGGTTCTCCTGGACTCTTCTTGAATACCTCTCATGTGAAGGAGCTCACTTTCTGCCAAGGCAATCTACTTCAGTTTGAGACAATTTTAATTGTTATAAATTCCTTTAATTTATTAGGATAACTTTTTGTTTCTGGAGATTTCTGCTCAGCAGTTTTATGTTTATTTTCTGGAACAACCTACTAATGAGAGACAGTCAATTATGACAAACACTTATTGACCATTTAATATGATTTAGCACAATACCAAGAGTTTTACATACATTATCTTCTTTAATCCTTAAAGTGAGTCTATAAGAGAATACTATTGTTATCCTTGTCTTGCAGTTGAGGAAACTGAGGCTTAAAGTTCTAGCTCTTGCATGAGCTAGGACAGAGTGCAGGTGCCAGAGCTGGAATGGGGTACAGATATTTGACTGCACAGCTCAGGCTCCTCATTTATTCAAAACCTTCTTTAGACAGGTCAATGCAGTATCTACCCCAGTACCTTAGTCAATAGGGTACCATTTAAGAAATATTTTAATACATTCTCATAAATGTAGCTTTGCTTTGTTTTCTATGTATTAATGAGTATTGCTGTTCTATACTTTATATACAAATGTGTGTGTACACACACACACACACATTTATGTATATTTCTCCAGAGCCCTTCCCAAATTCCCAATACTGTGCCAATTAAAATTGACTTCATGTATATCTTCTCAAGGTAACTACTTAATTCAGTGTTGGTTGAGATTTTGCAGCAATGAGCTTGATTTTGCTTTTATTTATCTGTGTATTTTTTCCTCCCTTGTTTAGTTTCAGCCCGACATGATTCTGTTGTCCCAATTCAGCTATTCGCATGTATCATCTGTCACACTGCATGTCTACCCATGGGCTGCTACTTAGAGAGACCAGGGGATCTACTGCAAGTAAATAATTGACATACTCAAGAGGAATCCAATACATTATAGAAAAGAGCAATGTCCTTCTCTTAATGTGATTTATAGTGAAATATTGGCTATGGAGACAGTTGCATGTTGTGAGATTTTTTTTAAAAAACAGAGAATAGCAAGAAAACAAATATACCTCACACTTTCTTGTGTCAGTTCTGAAACATTTCCTTTTAGATATTATACTGATGATATTTTCTCTGGTACTTATGCATGCAATATAGCCCGAAGTGTGGAAATAAAGGAAATTTGACTTACAGGCTGTCCAGGCTCATCTCCCCCGAGGATTCTGAAGCCAAATCCAGACTCCATCCTCCGAAGGTGAACATCCAATTCCTTATAATCTGGACCTGGCATAAAGGAGATCCCATTGAGTAATGAATCCTGCCTTCTCCCTACCCCCTGAGGAATTGAACAAACCAATGATAAATTAATTTTGTGAATGTGATTAATGGGAGTTCTGTTACAGTCCGTGGAAAGCATAGAGGATTAAAAATATATGGTAGCCCAAAAGGCATTTCAAAACTAGGTAGTTCCCTAGAATAATAGTGACCAACCAAGGATATTTTTAGGGTATTACCATAGGAAGAAAGAGAACATGAATTTTCTCAGTAAAAAAAAAAAAAAACAATCGATGTCTGTATAATTCTTTATTTTCCTAAGAGCTTTGGGATTTTCCTCAAGAATCTTGGCTGTCATTTTCAGGATTTTTACTCTGATTAGAATGATTATTTCAGGAGTAAGAGAGCCCAGATAGCAAAAACCTGAAACTACCTCATGAAGTGCTACCTAGTAATTCAGTAATATCTCTCTGTGTGTGTGTGTGTATGTAAGGCATAAGCTTATGCCTGTGTGTCTCTAAAACTGAAAAAAAAATTAGAATATATTGAATTTAAACATTTTTCTACTGGGGTTATTATGAAGTATTTATTTTCTGACAGATTAAGGTTTTTCATAATTTACAGGTAGAAATTCATTTGGATCTAAGATAAACTTTTCTCTCTCAAACGTTTCAGAATGTGGAGAACACTAAACATTTTTATTGTAGTGAGTGATTTTTGCTATAGGGAATGTGTGCTCATTAGAAAGACAGAGAGTCAGAGAGACAGAAAACAAGAAATCATCCCCCAGGGGGATGACCACACCACTGTCCCATTTCCTCTATTCTCTTCTTGGGATTTTGGCCATGTATGCACATGTCCCTGGCATGAGTTTTAAGCCACTGTGTCTGCGGCTCGAACTGCGGTCGGCTGCGTGGGAGTCCAGCAATAAAATCATTACATTATCTACTGGTCCTAAACACTAAATAACTTGATTTTATTAGCATACTCAAAAGAAATGAGAAGACAGATACTTTTCTGAAGTCAACTGAAAGAACAGAAAGGTACTTAAAATAAGTCATGAAACTCTACTAAATGTCATTTTTTCAGCCCTAAAAGAAACCAAAACCATAAGCAAACTTTTGACGTTTTAAGGAGAATACGATAGAATATGATTTATTCTTACACCCTGCCCCTGACCCTTTGTACCTGCCTCATGGGGCAAATACCTTAATCATGACTGAGCAGTGTGTACTTTTGTGCCTACTCTTAGAACATATTTAAAAGAGTAGTAATTTTTTTTTTGAGAGGTTTTTGCTATAGGGTGCATGCGCTTGCCAGACAGACAGAGAGAGACGGAGAGACAGAAAGCAGGAAATCACCCCCCAGGGGGGATGGCCACGCCACAATCCCTTCTCCTTCATTCTCCTCTTGAGATCCTGGGCATGCACGCACATGCGTACGGCATGAGTTTAAGCCACCGGGTCCGGGACTCGAACCGCTGTCGACTACGTGGGAGTCCAGCGACATAGCCATTACACTAACTGCTGGTCCCAATGACTAGTAATTTTGAGGAATACTTATCATGATATCCTTTACTTAAGAAGTGTTTAAGGGACTAGCATATGGCGTAATGGTTATGTTGTTGGACTCTCATCTAGTCAACTGTGGTTTGAGTCCTGGACCTGATGAATTACTGGGCACCTCTGTGTGTGGGCCCAAAATCCTGAGAGAAGAATGGAGAAGAGGGGATTGTGGTGTGGACACTCCTACGTGGGGTGATTTCTCGCTTTCTGTCTCTCTGACCAGCTCTTGTGACCTGTAACAAAAATCTCTCTCTTAAAAAAAAAGAACTGTTTAGTGACTTCTGGGCCTTGATGGTTTAAAGACAGGATTAGAAGTACTAGAAACAAGTATTAAGTAAAAATTCTCCACTTAAATAGGATAGTTTTGTAAATTAGGATGGGATTTCACAGGAGAATCTTCATAAGATAAAAATCTATGTCTGAGCTGCTTGGATATCTTGTAGTAGTCTCAGTAGAGAGAGAGACCCATTGAATGAATGATGGCCAGGCAGATCTTTTTCAAGACTCCACAGTGAGACTGCTAAAGTGATATAGCGTATAAAGCATAATGATACTGGGTTTGCCCAACAACTAGATTATGTCCAGTGAGCCACAAAGGGCAAGTCATTCACTTCTGATATGTGGGCACAAGTTAATTATCTTCCTGGTACTCCCTTTAAAAACACAGACTTATGCATATGAATACACAGACATGTATATATTGTGCAAGACTGAATAACTATTCATTGCATTTTATGATCAAATGTACTTCTAACCAAGGTCTTTTTCAGTCAATGAAAAAAATTTAAACTCTCAAATAGAAACCAATTAGACTTCCACATAATCTAATCATCTTTCATAAATTGTGTAATCATTCATATTTTTAAAAGGAGAGAACTTACAATAATTTAATTTCTGTTACATAATTAGAGTTGGGTGGTAAAGAGAATATAAAAACTTTGTCTCACGCTCTAGAAGTCACAACAGGCCTTTAAACTCTGTGTATTCTGGAGTTTTCAGTATCATATATGAAATCACACACTGGGACGTGTGCTAAGCCTTTGTGAGTCTGAAAGCAGATAAGAACTTTCTATCTACTTCAATATTTATACTTTTGTACTGCTGCTAAGTTAGTACATGGAAAATTGTTCTTCCAATGACTTTAGTGTCCAACCATATTGTATGAGAACTCTAAAAGGAATTTGCAGTGTCATCCATCTTATTTGCTATGTAAAACTATTCCCCTAAGAAAATGCTAAAATTGTGACAATTCTAGTAATGGCATTTTGAGATGTCAAGGTACAAGGAGTTTGTCTTATGTCAGAGAATGCTATGATTCCTGGGGGAATTAGAAGGCTTTACCTTAATGAATGATTCATTTCTTCTCTCTCTGTCTCCTTTAGGAGAAAAATCTAGATTTTAGTCAGTTAATTTTTTTTAACTCTGAACAGCAGATAAGTGAACAAGGCATTTATCCTCCTTCTCCTGCTCTTTGTGTGCATAATTACAATCCCCTGATATTGATCTGACACACTCCGATTTCAAATACAGGGTAGCATGTGCCAGTCATTCTGTCTTTACCCTTCCATTCTTCCAGGCTAGCTTCATGGCTAGCTTCATGGTCCATGAGTGAATAGAAATCCATTAGAGAAATATTTCAGCAGATGTGATCTAATTTTTATTTCTTTGTTAATTTTGAACACAGACTCAGAGACTGCAGGACATGGGAACTTTAGAAAAATAGTCAAATGGAAAAAAAAATTAAATGATAGATTTTTCCTTGACACAATATTTTTTTTAAGAGAAAATAAGAGCTTTTAGAAAGACAATGTTTTCTTTGGTTTCTCTCCCCTCCCCCTTTCTTTGAGTTTGGCTTTACAAAATAAGTGAAATTGTATGGAAAAAGCTGGGAGACATTCTTCTTCTTGCTTTGTTAGCTCTCTTGAAATCATGATGCTTCTGTTACTTTCCCTTAGCTGCTCTTCTGGCCCAATGACATGCTTTAATGATTGTATCGTGCTTTATCTCTTCTCTAAATGCAAGAAAGTTAAAGGAAATAAATCCAAGGGCCAACCATTTACCCCATTTGCTAAAGAAGCTCTCTCTTGTTTATAAATAAACTGTATACTTGGATTATGCATTGTTAGATGAAGGGGCCTGGTAGCTACGTATCCAGACCTGAGTTACTAGGGGTGTCACTTGACCACACTCCACTAATACTCTTTTATTCTTTTTCTCTTTTACCAATGTCCACGGGACATTGCTTATTTTCTGCCTCGTTTATTTTCTTTCTTGCTCTCTTGTATAGTTTGCTTTTTCCTCAGCCCTTTATGAAGAGCTATCAGAGATGCTTTCAGGTGTTGCTTGGTGTAGCTCAAGAGAAGGCAGTGGTTGTGAAGAAATGGACTAAGGGGAGAGAGAAACTTCTTTGGACATTGTTTTTTTATTTTATTTTATTTTTTTTTGAGAGGTTTTCACTATAGGGTGTGTGTGCTCGCCGGACAGACAGAGAGAGACATGGAGACAGAAAGCGAGAAATCACCCCCCAGGGGGGATGGTCACACTGCAATCCCTTCTCCTCCATTCTCCTCTCGGGATCTTGGGCACGCATGCACATGTGCCCGACATGAGTTTTAAGCCACTGGGTCCGGGACGCGAACTGCTGTCAACTACGTGGGAGTCCAGCGACATAGCCATTACGCTAACTGTTGGTTCCTGTGGACATTGGTTTTTAATGGGCAGCCATGGCCAGTGTTGTTCTGTCTTTAGAAGTCAGACCCCAGGATCCTCAGGCATGATGAAATAAATCAATGCCTGATATTCTTCTCAGATTGGATTTTACATGACCACTGTGGCAAGCAACAAGAATGAAATTTACCAGTTCTCATTTATCCTGGGCTTATACCAATCTTGCAAAAGCTAACATTTAAAAGGTAGCAAATAGTGACACATCCAGTTCTCAGGACAATCTCCCTCAAAACAAAAAAAAAAAAATAGAATTTTAAAAGTTAATTTCTAGGCCAACCAGGTTGTGCAGTAGTTAAGGTGACTAGATTCCACATGACTGAGTGCACATTTTTTAGTCCTGGACCTGGTGGCTTAAAAATACTACTGGGTGCATGCACATGTGTGAGCCCAAAATCCCAAGAGGAGAATGAAAGACAAGGGTTGTGGTGTGGTCATAACCACTGGTGAGTGATTTCTCATGTCCTCTCTCAGTCTCTGTTTCCCTTTAGCAAGCACATGTACCATATAATGAACTAAAAAATAAAAGTTCCTTCCCTTTTTATAGTAAGACTTTGGAGAGCTTAACATGCTCTATGTATCCTTGGTCTTGCTTTTGAAAGGCATGGCTTTGAAAGGCACAGCATTAGGAGAAAGGCTGGGTGACTGAACATAACTGATTAATTTTATGAATGAATTCAATCTTTAAAAATGCAAAGAACAGCATTTTTATGGATTAATTTGGCACATGGGATGCTGCTATAAACATGTCAATTAAATTTTGGTACTTCAGTCTCCTTTCATGTTTTAATTAAAACATAAGTACCATGGCTTATTATCATAGTTTGGCAGAAAAGATGCATTTATTCAATTTTTCCTGCTGGAAATAGCATTACTTTTCTTTTTTTCCACTCGTTTGGGTTTTTCTTGTAAAGAGATCTAGAAAAGACAGTCCAAGGAAGAAAACAGGAATCAAAGAAAGTTATTAAATACGTCCTGGGCTTCTGGATGTCCATGCACTTCAGGTACAGAATGAGTTAAATAGGAATGAAATAGTTTCTATTACTAGAATCAAACATCACTAGATAAGTAGTTACTAATAATTTGTGTTGCCTTAAAATAATCCTTTCTCTTTATCTTTCCCCTTTACCCCTTTGGTAATATAAATGTGGCCAAGCATGCATTAGCCACAGTAGAAATCACTCTATTTGGTTCTCATTTAGCCTTTAAATAAGCTCATGTTTTCCTACCCTAAATATTGCTTTGTTCTCCCCTCACATCTCTGTCTTAGAAAGTAGACTGTAGTGGAGCCTTTCCTCTATCTCTGACTCACTCCTGCTAATCTAGTTTCTGCTCTCTTGGAATTACTGAACTCTTTAAGATCTTTGATGACATGCTAATGATTAAATCGAACGACCTTTTTCTTTTTCCTCATTGTAATTGATTTCTGTGCCTCATTTGATACTGTTGATGCACTCTTTATAACCCCAGATTTCTTTTGACCCTAAAGAAGGAAAGGTCTCCTTTGGAAGTGATTACAAAGCGATGCTCCATGCCCTGGCTCTGTCTTTGGGGAGAGTTGTCCATTTAAAGGTCTTTGTGATAGATTGCACTGTTTGTCACTAACATTCTCCCTTGATGATGATGTAATTATCACTGTCTATTCATAATGTTCCATTTTGTACAGCCTGTAGGAGCTGCTAAAAAAAAAGTTTCTTGAATTTTATTGTTTTAAGATGTACACTGATATCCTAAACCCAATAAACCTCAGTATTATTCTACTATGATATTGTTACTTCATTTCATAAATACATTATTCAGGACTTCCAACTATCAAGTTTGCCCCTATACATAAGAGTCTTGGGCAGATAAAGTTCTAAATATATCTTATAATGATGATAACTATGTCTGAATCAAAAATCATGACATGATTAATGACATATTACAAATGTAAAAATAATATGGGAGATCTGTTTATTTTGGATGCTGTCATAATTTTCTAGAATATTTTAATAACTTGTGTGAACATTTAACATACCATTTGGATTGATTTTTTTCTTGAATATCTAAATTACACACTAGTAATAATATATTCAAACTATATTGTAACTTTAATATTTTCAGAAATGTACTTTTTTTTTTTTTGAGAGGTTTTTGCTTATAGGGTGCGTGTGCTCGCCAGACAGAAAAAGAGAGACAGAGAGACAGAAAGTGACAAATCACCCCCAGGGAGGATGGCCATGCCGCAATCTCTTCTCTTCCATTCTCCTCTCAGGATCTTGGGCATGCACGCACATGTGCCCGGCATGAGTCTTAAGCCACTGGGTCTGGGACGCGAACTGCGGTCGACTACATGGGAGTCCAGCAACATAGCCATTACGCTAACTGCTGGTCCCAGAAATGTATTCTTTAAAATGTAAAAATATCACTTAGAACATATATTAAGGTAAACTAAGCTATTGGGTGGTTCTTTTTCTTTTTCTTCTTTTGTTCTTATGTAAAGTACCTTCAGAAGTTGAGATTTTCAAGGAATGTGCTTGCTATATCACCAGTAAGCTAAGAAATAGAATTTTAAATTAGCTTATAGGGTGCGTGTGCTCGCCAGACAGAAAAAGAGAGACAGAGAGACAGAAAGTGACAAATCACCCCCAGGGAGGATGGCCATGCCGCAATCTCTTCTCTTCCATTCTCCTCTCAGGATCTTGGGCATGCACGCACATGTGCCCGGCATGAGTCTTAAGCCACTGGGTCTGGGACGCGAACTGCGGTCGACTACATGGGAGTCCAGCAACATAGCCATTACGCTAACTGCTGGTCCCAGAAATGTATTCTTTAAAATGTAAAAATATCACTTAGAACATATATTAAGGTAAACTAAGCTATTGGGTGGTTCTTTTTCTTTTTCTTCTTTTGTTCTTATGTAAAGTACCTTCAGAAGTTGAGATTTTCAAGGAATGTGCTTGCTATATCACCAGTAAGCTAAGAAATAGAATTTTAAATTAAAGCCTGATTTCATTTTGCATATATAATTACTAGGTCCTATTTTTTCTCTTGGCATAAAATATTCTTTAAAATATGAGGGTTTTTATAGTCACTATATGAGAATCATCATGTTTTAAAATTTTCAGACCAAGCTAAACAAATATTTTATATAATATTTGAAGACAAATGCTAAGCAATATCTTTCATATTTTCTACATATTAAAAATAAAAGAAGAATAAAAGGACATGGAAACTTACAGAATGAAATGATCTCAAGCACATATATTCTCTGAGGGGTGTTAAAACATGCTGAGATGGATAATGAGCTGTCATCATGGAAACACTTTAGAGATGTGTGCTGTGAGCCCACAGACCTGAAATAGTGCTATTATTATGAAACACTTTTTTCTGCAATTGTTTCAGTGATCTGACTTTCAGTCCTGTGGTCTAATCAGCTGTTCAAAGCATTATCATTACTAATGCTAAAAGCTAAAAAATCTAAAGCTTTTTTCCTCTCCTTGAATTCCACAATAATGTTAAATATTTTAGCCTGAACCCAAATCGCTGTGGTTTCAAAACAGTTAAATTAAAACATTTTTTCCTTTTTAATACATTAATTGGTTATTACTAAAAGCTCTTAAATTTGAAGCTATCATAATTTATACTAATACTATTGAAATATAGCATTTTGTAATTGACATGTTTTTAAAAATTAAGTTGATATAAGCATTTATTTGACTTAAAAATAATTTCATTCTCTATTAAAATTTCTAATTCTTTGGAAATTAGAGGCACTAGCTTTTTATATCTACTTATCTCTTCTAGCATCATCCAAGATAAATACAACTTAAGCTATATAAATAATTTAAAATGTTTAGTATCTCTATTTTTAAAAAAGAAAGCAAAACAGGGGAAATGCATTTTAATAGTACATTTAACCTAATATAGGCAAAATATTATTTCGACATAAGTACATGTAAAAATAATTAAAGATATTGTTTCTTTTTATGTAGTAAGTCTTTGAAATTGAGTGTGAATTTCACACACATCTTACAGGACATCTAATTTTAGAGCAGCTGCATTTTAAGTGCCCAGTAGTCGCAAGCAGCCAGTGGCCCCTGTATTGAACAGCATGAATCATTCAGATGGCTTTCTTTGGCAGCTGCCTTTTAATCTAATCTTCTACTAATGCATCTTATGAAATGAATTAATGAATATGACTATTTTCCATTGTCTTCGGTTGGTGGGCATTTAGACCCTATCACGATGAGACTTACTCTGTACCTTTAGTACATGCTTATGTAGGTGAATAAAATTAGCACAGTGATTATATGCTAAACAACTGATACTACTCAGAAGAATGATTTGTTACACAAAATGGAAGATGTTTTGTTCACAGAACTGTGAATGCTGAAGAATACTTGCCAGAGGAATCCATTCGAAAACTGGTCCTGGGTGGCACTTGTTCTGGATGGG
Source organism: Tupaia belangeri chinensis (assembly GCF_000334495.1). NCBI lineage: Eukaryota > Metazoa > Chordata > Mammalia > Scandentia > Tupaiidae > Tupaia > Tupaia belangeri. The sequence continues at coordinate 896,140 of NW_006159500.1, read as the reverse complement.
AAAATGGGGAATTAAAATTGAAATTCATTTATGGCATTTTAGAATTCACCTTTATTTTTGTTGCTACTATTACTTCCCGACCCCAGTCTTGTGCTCATGTTTTTTTTTTGTTTTTTTTTGATATTTTTCTCTAAAATCAATGGACATTAGTAGATTTATTTTGCTTTCTTTATTAAATCTGTAAATGTATTTATTTCACATGTACCCAAAATAGAAAAATATGAATTATTTTAGCTCAGGATGATAAAAGAGCACTATTTCCAAATACTCTTTGATTCTCAGCATAAGAATGCTTATTTGAAAGTAAAGTTAATCTTAGGGCCAGCAGGTGGCATGGTGGTTAAGGTGATGGACTCCCACATGGCTGACCACAGTTCGAGTCCCAGACCAAGCAGGTTGCTTCCTCACTTTCCCTCTCCCTCTCTTTTGAATTAAAATAATAATAATACTAAATAAAATTAAATAATTCTTTTTTTGGGGGGGGGAGAGGTTTTTTTTTTTTTTTTTTTTTTCTATAGGGTGCGTGTGCTCACCAGGCAGAGAGAGATAGAGAGGCAGAAAGCGAGAAATCACCCCCCATGGGGGATGGCCACGCTGCAATCCCTTCTCTTCCATTCTCCTCTTGGGTTCTTGGGCACGCACTCACATGTGCCCGGCGTGAGTTTTAAGTCACCGGGTCCGGGATGCAAACCACGGTCAACTACATGGGAGTCCAGCGACATAGCCATTACACTAACTGCTGGTCCCAAAACTAAATAATTCTTTAAAAAGTAAAATTAAACCAGAATTTGAAATACATACATGCATACATAATAAATATAGATCTTGTTAAATCATGTTATAACATTGTGTCATAAAATATGAGAGGGGTGTCCGGCATAGGACGTGCATGAGAAAGCATCGAGGCCTCTGTCTTCTGTTCACCTTCGCCGCCTTCGTCGAGATAACCCACCCATGCCGAGGCTGGACCCCGGCAGAAAATGAAAAGTGGAAAATCCAGTCACTGGTTGTATTGATTTATATACACCAGTCCAAATATTTGATACTTTGAACTGTTTGGTTAGTTGAAGTTACATATATGTAGTTGAATTAAATAGGTTTATTTTAGCAATAGAGATCCTTCATAAGAATTACGATGTAATCTATTCTACATCTAACAACACAAAAGTTCATGAGCCTGACCACCTTTAAAACATAGGAATATCCCACACTAAGAATTCTAGGACCTTGGAAAAAAATCTAATTATATACTGTGTCCTGGGATATTTGAAGACTGAAATTAACATGTATCAAGGGTAAGCAAGGGTCCATTTGACGCTTCTTCCTCCACCCCACATAGGCATGTTTGAGAAACGCATACTTTCACCATGCCTTTATCTGGAACCTCTGAACAAGGAGAAAATGACACAATTAAATTGTTCTTTGATTTTCATTCTGTCTTCTGAATCCACTGTCTACATCATAAAGGAATTAACAGAGTGATGGTGCTCTAAGGCACCTTGAAGAGTTCTTGTCAGAAGTCTTCATTTCACAGATGGAATGATTAAGGTTCCAACTGCTAAGTGATTTGCCTAAATTCTTCTATACTCTCTTAAAGTCTTTAAGATCCTTTTTAGAAAAAGCACTTATTATATCTTAAGTCCATTTTGTTTTAAAAAATACTCAGAATTAAAATGCACTAATAAAGTTTTTTGTTTGTTTTGCTGTAGTATTACTATGGATAAATACTACACTCTTTTCCTACTATGCTATCATTTTTTCACTAGACTCTCCAGATAATCTCCCATTTCTTCACTGTTCTATCAGTGGAGAAGCACCTAAATCACACAATTGGGTTTTACATGAGCTAGACAGAAGGTGTGCATACAAAGCTCAGGTCAAGAAATGCTCAAGATGAAAACCTGTGCTAGAACAAGCTGAAATTGTTCTATCCAAAAGAGTGACAGAATATTTTTGTCTCTTTGATGAACTTCATATTAAGTTTATCACCTTGCTTTGTTTTTGAATCATGTAAGGAATTCCACATGGAAGTTAACAAAAAGTTTCTAAATCACTCTGAACCATAAACTTACATTGCAGATAAAAGAACTAAATTCTACTGAAAGAACCACTTCTTCTACACTTTTAAACTTCAATGTATAGACTATTTTTAGCTTGAAAGAAATTTTAGATCATTATTATTATAGTCATATGAATAATTATATATTTATTACATAAAATCATTAACCATATAAGTGGTCATTCCTATTAAAAGCATTTTTAGAGAGGTCAAATTATAAGACTGTTTTAGAAAGTAGGAAGTGAGAATAAAGTACAATAAAACTCCCTTATTGTGTTAAGATGACAAAATTTTATAAATGCAATTGTGTCATATGAAGCTCTTAAAATATTTTATCATTAAATTTGAAAAAAAAAGTTAAGATAAAAATTCCAATTGCTTTCTTATTTAGCTTTGTTTATTTTAAATAGAGCTAGTCTCATTCATTGAGGGCAGAATGATTATCCCTGCCAGATAAAGTCTGTTTTCACAGATAAGGCAAATTAGTATTCTAGCAAAATTGCTATATTTTTAGGACTACCCATGCTTAGTATGATTTAGAATTACAAGTTGAGAAATATCCTTTCATCAAAAAGAAAGACCTATACCACAGATGGTAGACTACTGCTTTCTAAACACTTCCATTAGGTGTAAACATGACATTTTAAACTATCCTAATCTTACCAGAACTTATTTGCCATCCAGCAATTAAACTCGGACGGTCTTATATATATTTATGGATGTACTTTGCGTTACATTGTCAATATGTATGCCACCAACAAAATTGCTTTGACATACTAAATAACTTTCCATCAAAGACTCATATTAGAGTCTAGTTTTTAATATGTTCCTTCCCTTTGACACCCTGCCTAATTCCAGGAGCATTAAATTTTAGATACTGAATGACATACCTTTATACATTTATAAGGTACAGAACTGGATTGAACTTGTTAAGTACACAACTTTATTTTACTATCTCTATCACTTAGCTCATATCATGATGACTTTCCATTTAAAAAAGAAACTGTCAGAGGAAAAGTATTACCACAGCTTTGTAGAAAGCTACCCAAAGACACTATTTTTGAAGTTTGAGTTCTAAATGAATTAAAATCTATATATCAAAAATGGCAAACAGAGCTTCATGGATTTACTGATCTCCTTTATCAATATGTTATAACTGCAAAGTGATGCTTAATGCAACAAAATATTAACTCCAGCTGAAAGGCAAATTTTTTCATGAAACAAATCATAACAAGAATCATACTAATAAGCATAACAGTAATGCTTTTTCTATAGGAAAAAAGTAAAGAAAAGTAACTTCATATAGTCGAGGACATTTAAAATGATAAGGTTATGAGATGTTTTCTATGTTTTTTTATGATTCTAATGCTAAAGTCAGTGGTAAAAGTGTCTTTATACTTAAAGTAGCATCTTATTTTAATATTCCCTAAAGTAAGATTGTGACTCAGAGGACATAGTGGGAAGTACTTTAATTAAGATTGTTGGGTACCAGCAATATCATAGCAAATCAGGCCAGTGCATGATCTAGGCCAGGGTTCAGATGTGAAGATGTCCTCTGGGAAGGCAAGGTGGCCTTTCATGATCACCTAATGATCATGGCATCCACACGTTTATCGAAACCATCCTTAAACTTTTGGTTGTTTGAGTTTGGCTATATTTGGCATTTAACTATGTGGGGAAAGGAGACTGAAGTCAGGAAGGCTCAAGCTGAAGGACTTGCACAGGCTTCAGAGCATTGGGTTCTGAGCACCATGGATGGAGGTTTGTACTGTATGTGGCTCCCACCATCACTTTCCCTTTAGAGCCTCAAGTGGTACATGGTAGTGGATAATAGTATTATTATATTACCCCAACTTTACAAATGGCTCTGATGTTAGGATGGGAGACAGCACAAATGACAGCCCTTGCTCACTGATAACAAAGAGCCGAAAAACTGTTTAGAAATACAACCACTCATCTGTGATCAGCTACGAGTTACACGCACATTATAATACTGACTGACGAAAGAACTCAATAATGAAAAACGAGCAACAAAAGAGCAGGATAAAAGCCACAGAAGTGAAAAGCACAACTGTCCATTTTTGATCTGCTATAAAGTATAATTTCACTTCATATGTAGTACTAAAAAACAGCTTGCTTCTCCATTATGGTCTTCAGCTGGCCTGTGGTTACTTTTGATTGCTACCTTTTCTGTAATACTCATCGGTTATTATGGGTGAATGCTTTCTAATTGCTGGAAAGAAAAACTGATGAGCGTGTGTGCTCTTTTTGTAAAAATTCCAGAGGATTTTTCTGTCCTAAAGAGGTTATTCCATAAGGCGCATTACACCATACGGATCCTTGACATTTTTATGATACTACATTTGAGTGATGTCTTACTGCAAAGGACTGTGGACATGCTGTACTTCATAAATTGTTTACTTATAATGACCAAAGTTCAATGTGAAGAGAAAAAAAGTTTAGGCAACTTCAGTCATAATTCAGCTTGGATTTAAGCCAAAGGACAGAACTGTGAGGAAAGAGTTTTAGGGAAGAGGATTTTTCTTCTCTGGCTATTCCTGTTTCCATCTGCTTGTCTGCTCCAGTTTCCAAGGCTGCAGTGTGGAGCGTGCCCAAGAAACGAGCTGAGGATGATAAGACAAACCTGTAGAGCACGTCTGGTTTACAGAAATGGGAAGCAACAGGACAGAGTCTTCCTTCCTAATTCACCACACTGCTGTTAGAATGATCCAAATTTTATTCTGTAAGACTCTGAAGTGAGCTGCACTCATTTTCTTGGGGAAGTATTTCATATTGTCTTGTATGATTTAAAAAAAGGAGCTATGATAGGCATCTACTAGCAGTTATCTAGGTATAATCTTTCCTAGGGACAGGAGACAGGTAAGATGAACTCCCTTTCCATTCTGTTACCACACTACTGTGTGCTAAGAATGTGAACCCTGAGGCATAGTGAGTAACTGCATGAGGTCTTATGACCTACTTTTTTCCTTTCTCGCATCATACTCTAGATATGGACATAAGGACAATTCTCTAGGCATGGGGGGAGTTCAGTGGGAGTTTGATGACCAAGACAAGCCACGACTTAATGCTTTTACCTCGAATTAAGGGTTTGTATTGACAAAAATTCAATTAGCCAAATAAACTGCAAAAATATTACTTATCTGAGTAGGCATTAAAATGTTTATTCATGGTTTATACATTAAGATCTATGTTTTTCTTGGACAATACTGATATCTATACTTTTATTAGATTGTGTAATAAAGAAAGAATACACAATTTATCATTCAAATGAGGGCAAGCTGGAGGATGAAAGGGGTGCTATTAATAATTATGCCAGGACAACACAGACCGGGAGTGCTCCAGAAAACTCTCATGTATAGTCACCCTAGTTAGTCTCATAGGTAATTAAGCCATTAAAAAAATCATATCAGGGGACCAGCACATGGCATAATGGCTATGTTGCTGGACTCCCACATAGTCAACTACGGTTCAAGTCCTGACCCCAGTGGCTTAAAACTCACGATGGTTGAGTGTACATGTGTTCCTGAAATACTGAGAGGAGAATGGAGGAGAAGGGATTTATGTCATCGCCATCCCCCCCAGGGCGTGAGTTCTCACTTTCTGCTTTCTAATTGGGAAATTTCTTTCTCTCTGGTGAGCACACACACCCTATAGCAAAAAATCTCTCTTTAAAAAAAATCATATCATAGGGAACCAGTTGTTAGCGTAATGGCTATGTCGCTGGACTCCCACGGAGTCAACCGCAGTTCGCGTCCCGGACCCGGTGGCTAAAAACTCACGCCAGGCACGTGTGCGTGTGTGCCCAAGATCCCGAGAGGAGAATGGAGGAGAAGGGATTGCGGCATGGCCATCCCCCCTGGGGGGTGATTTCTCGCTTTCTGTCTCTCTGTCTGTCTGGCGAGCACATGCGCCCTATAGCGAAAAAACCTCTCCAAAAAAAAAAAATCATATCATATCAAAAATAGGAGGTTTATGCAAGGATACAATAACGCATAGAGAAGAGGCATCAGGAGAAGTCGAGAGGGGAGAATTTAGTATAGGCCTTTGAGGTACATTTTTCTCCCAAGATTAGAAATGGTATACATGGGCCTGCAGGTGGTGTGGTGGTTGAGGTGGTGGATTCTCACATGGTTTACTGTGGCTTAACACTGGACCTGGTGGCTTGCTTTCTCACTACTCCCCCATCTCTCTCTGGTGAGTGCATACGCCCTATATGCGTAACTAAATAATAAATAAATAAAATTAAATAAATAATTTTCTTTTAAGCAATTATTTATTTAATTTTATTAATTTATTATTATTTTTTCAATTTGATCAGAGAGAAGAAAAGAGCAAGAGAGAGAAGGAGAGTGAGAAAGTAAGCTGCTAGGTCCAGGACTTGAATCGTAGTCGGCCATGTGGGAGTTCAGTGCCTTAACCACATGCCACCTGCTGGCCCCAATAAATAGTTCTTTATAAAAAAAAAAGAAATGATATACACAATCCAACATTAGGAATGTTGGCCTACAGAAACAGAAAATTAAAGCTGTTGCTCTTGTAATTGCAGAGAAAATTTCTAAGTCATCTTCAGTGAGATTCATGGGGTAAAGACAGAAGAGAGAAGGCAAAAACAGCATGACTTGTCCCAGTATGCACAAATGGGCATTTTCCTTTGCTTTCAGCTTTAAAATTGCAAATAGTGGGGATAGCGAGAAGTTAGTTATCAACAGAGACCATCTATACAAAGAGGGATATTTGTCTAAACATCTTTGGAAGGGAATGGAGTGAGGAGAGTTTTGATCTTTTCTGAGAATTGGTAATGACATTGGATCAATGTTTTTAAATACAGAAGCTTCATTACTCAAAATGGGCATGGTTCTATTGTTATGTACATAAGCTTAAGTCTACATGGAATTAAGTTAGTTAGGGAAAAAAAAACCCATTCTTTTCACACAGAGTTCTCCAGTAAGGAGTAATGAGATTTTGACCATTCAAAGATATCTAATAAATAACTTTCTTCTGATTAAACATTGATTGTACACATGGAAATTGAGAAACGATCAGCATTGTCTACTTATTTTTACTTCACAATTTCATGTTCAAATACTGACGTTATTTGTTGTGTTATGTAATGCAGCCTTATTCAGAAATTGTTTTCCTGTGTGTGTGTTCGTGTCCCCATTTCACTTCAGCTTCTAATGAACAGAGACTATCTTTCCTGTTTTTCTCTTATGGAGTGTCTAACAGTTCCAAACACATACTGAGTGTTTCATGTGTTCTCGTTGATTGATGTGTAGCCTGGAGCTGCCCCCTCTGGGCTCTTCGCCTAATGCTCAGAAATTAAAGGCATTGTCCACCTGCTGGATGGAAGACTCTTCCTTTCTGTGTCTATATTCGGTCCCAACTTATCTTGAGAAGATCTTATGAAGATAGGAGGGTGTGGTGAGCTTTCCTCTCCTAAGTATGTACCTGCCATGTTCAGTTTAATGTGGCGCTAGTATCCTATGGTTCTCTTCATTTGTTTAAAATGATAATATTTGTTTTTTTTTTTTCCAGGAATACATCTTTATTAAGATGTCCTGTGCGTGCACGTTAACATGTCAGCATAATCTAATTATGAGTCAAATGAGGCACAGCAGCAGTTACATCATTTGATAAATTTCCATCATTTGCAGGGAACTGTTGACTTGAATCTAAATATTTTTTGACAGCCTCAATACCACCAATGTTCTATAGTGTTGTAGAGTCTAGGACTGTAAGTGGAGGGGCATCTTTTTATTCCATGATGACTGCAACCCAATTTTGAAAATAAATGCAAAAAATCTTTTTAGCTTTAGTTATGGTCGTGAGGGAGGATACTGCGTGATCACTATAGGCCAGGGAAAATGTCAAAGGATTTAGCTTAATCTGCTTTGGTTAGGATTTCCTTCTGCCCTTCCCCTAGTCTCACTGAATTTTTATTCCACTCATGAAAAAGTTTAGAGACATAAGAATAAATAGAGCCAAACCTAAATGTTATGCATGTGATTCAAAGAAATAAGAATAGAGTGCTTCACAATAAAAATTTTGAATATGGATCTTTTGTTTGGGTGCATGCATTTTATGATCATTGCATTAAAAAAAAACCCTACTCTAAGATGATGAGAAATAAACTGAGCTTCCTACCAATTTGTTTAAAAAATGTTCTTTTAAAATATTGCTCTGAAAATTTAAATGAGAGACTGAAACTCGTACTTGGAAACAAAAATGTACAGAATGCAAAAGGCTGTTTTGTTCTTTCAAGAACACAAAATGAACACAAGCAGAGCACACTGGTCAGCTATCCAGGGCCTTGAGAAAGGGGCATCACGCTCTCCTGGTTTCTTTAGTCATCAGGGGTAGAGCTTCCCTTACTTTGACATGATTTCTGTGTTTCATTCACAGTCCATTTAGTGCTATAAAATAATATGATAGAAAAGAAAAGGACAGGGAAGGAAATGAGCTTAGTCTCTTTGGGCTTCCAGAGAATTATAACCCTGGAAACATTACTGTGACCTTAGGAACATTAGAGAGAGCTGATGAAAACAAGGAAGGGTGTGATGACAGCAGTGGCAGCCACAGTGGCATATGCGAGGGCACCAGAAAGAACCAGGCAGGGGGTCGGGTATTCACTATTTCTGCGGTCGCAGAGGCAAAGAGGGGGATAAACAGCTCCCAGAGGAAACTGGGAAAGTTAGGGAGGGTGAGGCAGGTTGGTTTGCTCAGTTTGTTACAGGTAAGGAGGTGCAAGGCAATGAACAGAAACATCTTAGGGGCTCTATGAAGACATCAGAATTCTTTTAGGGTTGAAAGAAGGTCATGTGTAATTCCTGTATGGAAACCGAGGGCCAACTGTCTCAGACAACCACAAAAGAAGGCTGGGAATACATATCAAAATGGCTTTTGTTCTGAATAATGAAGCTATGCATTGGTCAAAGAGCTGGAAAAGGACAGAATAAAGGGATAAACTAGAGGAAGAATTTCCCCATGCTGTCTAAGTGTAACCCAAAAAGCCAAGCAAGCCAGGGACATGGGGATGATATTTTAATCTCTACTGCATTTCCACCTCTCTGGTTAGGACCTCTACTGTGTTCAACACACTACTTGTTTACATCATTCTTCTTATTTCCCCAGTTAAATTTGTGAGACCAGAACACATTACTCATCTTTGCTACCTCCAGTGCTGAGAGCAAAGGGAGTATTCAATACATACTTGATTATTGAAGTGGAAAAGATATTGAGAACTGTGCTGAAATGTTTTCCATTTTTTTCAGTTTAATAATCACTAGTATCCTGAATTCTTACCCTGTATTATACAACTAAAAAATGTCTACTTTGTTCTTACCCTGCTACAGCAAAGACTGTCAAATGATACGGTCCTCCAAAGATATTTCAGTTTACCCTGAAGGGTAAGAATGAAATTCAGCACCTCTGATGGATCTGATTATTAAAGAAAAAGTGAGGGAGGGGATTGATTTATTTTGATGAAAATGATTTCTCAATGGCCCGCTGTCCTAACTATTTTATCAACCAAAATTACTTCTACAAAGAGTTGTAGAGGATGGGGAAAAGGTATTATGTCTGCTTTTCCCTTTACCAGCTGGGTGCATAATTCTCAGCCCCTGAGCTCATCAAAACAGTAAGCAGATTTGAGATCCTCTGAGATCACACACAATTTAAAACTTGCTATTCATGCTTCAGATGATAAACTTGGAAATAAGACATCGGCGGGACACAGAAGCAAAGGAAAATCAGCAAACCGTAAACGAGAGGATCAGAGACCAAAGCCTTCTCACTAAGCTAGGTTTCCTGGTTCTTACTCAGGTTCTCATGATAATTTGTATTGTACTCTCGTGCCATTTAGATCCCTGTCCTCTGATGCATGGTGCAGGTGATCTGTAAGATGCTGGGAAGAAGCACAATGAATGTATATGCAATATTAAAGTCTTTGATTTCTAATATTTATAAGGTGCAATGAAATAATTTTAGAAAACCTTCAAATAGGGTGACAAGTGCATTTTAAGACAATGTTTAAATGGATCCGACTCCATTAGTGAAAAGTAGAAGATTCAGGGAGAAATGATTTGTGCTCAGCTCTGCCCTGCATTCGGCACCAGTTGATTTCAGGACTGGGAGTTGGAGGGTCTTGGCTGACATTTTACCCAAGGCTCTAATTTCTTTAATGACTGTATTCAAGGCTTTAAGAAAAAAAAAATCTGAGCTTTAGACTCAAGATCAGATCAAACAGATACAAATTTTGAATAGTTCTTCTCATTTGGTGACTTAAACAAAACCAGCCATACTCTCCTCCTAGCCTCCCAAAGTTCTTCATTTTCTTTGGTGGCTTAAGTAGAAAAAAGTAGGAAATAAAATTTAAAACTGAAAGATATGATCAGTTTACTTTTAGAGTCAAAGGTCTTTTAAAAAGAATTCTAGGCCAACTGACTTTACTTTTGAGATACTTTGAACCTGAGAATATGAAATCATGCCAGCCCATTCAGCTTCCAAATAGCAGCTGGCAGGGCTTCAGCTATTATTAATGTACTCTTGTTTCATGTAACTTTCACTTACGCCTACTTTCATAAATGGCTCTAGATTTCTCGTAGAGCTCATATGGGTCAGGCTTCCGTGGGTCAAAGGCCTCTGTTGAGTCAGGAAATGAACTCCTGTGAAGGGCGGGTGGGAAGGGCAGGTTCTGCGGTATGGCCGGAGCAGATAAACTCGTTTGAGGACTGCCTTGATTCTCCCATCGGTCCATTATCTGAAAAGTGAAAGAGAACAGAGAAAGTGACTGATGGTGTATTGTTCCTAGCTATTTCCTTTGTCATCTTTAAGTTAGACTTTGTTGCCTTGGGGTCTTTTCTTCCAGGAAACATTGAAAACTTTGGTATAAATGCCTTGAAAGAAAAGATTATATTTCCATATATGAAGGCATCATAGCCTGTTATAAACAACAGTAATACCCGCCTTTTGAATGAAAATTTATATAACCTCTTCACCTATTAGCTGGTACGCTAACAAATCATTTTCTGTAAGTCATTTTTCTTATTCCCTTATGAAATCAAGATAACATGTACCTCCAGTTTGTTTATGTGAAAATGCTTAGAAATGTATGATATTATTTTCCCTTATCAAAGATGGTCCTGATGTATTATATTACTTACTGAAACAGAAGATAAAGTGGTTTGCACATATTCATTTGACACCTATGCATAGTCCAACAAGCTCCTGTCCTTAAACATTCAATCCCTTTCCTGTCAGTTTTTAAGTAATTATGCAACCATCTGGGATTCAGGAATTGTTCAAGGTCTCCTAAGAAGCCTCATATACTGATGATCTAGTGATTTCTTCCCCAGAATGCTGCTGCTGATGCTGCTACCACAACTTACTAAAGATCTGTAGAGCACTTTCCAGTTTACCATGCTCTGTAACAAACATGGGCTTTGATCCTCTGTGAGGTAGAAAAGTAGAGACCAGTGTCTTTGAAAAATAAATTTAGCTAAAGGGTGTGCGTGCTTGCCAGAGAAAGAAAGAGAGAGAGAGAGAGAATCTCCATGGAGAAGAGTCATGCTGCTATTGCTTCTCCTTCATTTCTCCTTTCAGGATTTTGGGCGTGCATCACACATGTACCTAGTGTGTTTTCAAGTCATCAGGTCTGGGACTCAAACTGTTCAGTTGGCCATGTAGGATCCAACTGCCTTAATCTCTGTGCCTGTGGGCTGGTCCTATTAATTAGTTTTTTAAATTCAAGGAGGAAGCCAGGTTCATTGAGGTCACCTATTGATACCACTAACTTTACTTCTATTCAACAATCAACTATTCTCTCATTCAAGCTCAGCTTCTGTTTTCTGCTTTGAAAGTATGTGTACAGTTAGATTAGGTTACCCTGTTGCCTATAATTCTGCACTGGGTCAACATGGTCCTCAGGATAAAGGCTAAACTCCTGGGTAGGATGTAGTAGGCTCCCCATGACCCAGACTGGCTCATCTTTCTCATATCTTCTAGAAGTCTCCTCTTGTTCCTTAGAATCTCTCAGGGCTTCTGAAGCTTTATAAGGCTCCTATATTTCTCCTTCCACCTACACAGTCAAAGTCAACCCATTTTCCACTCTTCCATTCCCTTCCCTCATTGTACCTGGCCACATCTCCTTTCTTAGAGGGCTTTGGTTGACCATGCTCTTCTTGGGTGCTCTAACAGCACCATCTTTATACTCCTCATACCACTTGTCACACCCAGTTGTAATTATGTGTCCATGTCTCTTCGGATAGATCATGTTGGAGGCAAGGACTGCATCTTTCTCATTATCATATTACCAGTGTGGAGTACATGCTCAGGAAATGTTCCTTTACGATGAATGACAGCATGCATAAAATATGGTCACTTGTTTTTAAAACAAACTTTGAACCACAATATTTTGCATTTGGTAAGATGATAACTTTCTGTCTTCTACGAACTATCTGACTTTTCTTTTTGCACTGGCAATATTTTTATCAGGGTCCAACTCCAGTTTTGGTCAATCTACTATCAATATTTTAAAGCTGAAAGAGATGTCAGGAACCCTATATGCTAGCGTTTTCCAAACTGTGCACATGCACTTTGTAATACTAGACATCCCTGTGGCCCACCTGACCACCTGGGATTGTGGCAGCAAAGAAATGAGTCACTGACTCTTCTTTCAATGAGATTGGTTTCATTTTCATTGTTTTCTACATGAGTTACTGCCAATGATTTTATATGAACAATTTCTATTGCTAACAAAAATAGAAAACCCCTAGTCTAGTCAATTTCCTCATATTAAATATTATCTCCAGAAGCATAGAGAGGGTAGGTGGCTTGTCTGAAGTCCAACAGTTGCTAGTGGCAGTTCCTGAGTCAGAACCAATGTATAACTCAAACAGGAGTTGCCATTTATGTAATAGTACACTTAGGGGAATAACTGATAAATATAGTTAGACTTTCAGCTAATTTTCTGCTCAGTGGGCCTTATGCTCCCATTTAGTAAAAATCTTTAAATATGCACTTCGTAACTCATTTAATATGAAAATTCACACAAGAGGCCATTCTGACTCTTATTTCTGGGTGATTTTGCTATGATGTGGAAGACCACATTTGGCCAAAGGCATCTTTTCTTGGTTTTGAATTTAACTGACTTAGGGGCACCATGTGGCATTCTGGCTGTGACTTTCCCTTCTGTTTATAAATATAAGATACTAATGCTAAAAAGTAAATACATTAGAAACATGGTCTGAGGAGCTATAGTGTCTCAGTTGCCATCATAGAGCTTCAGTAAATGTCTCTTTCTCTCATCTTCCACGGAGGGTTATTTGACACCCAAGTGACTCTGGCTGGTATATGCAATGCTCATGCACAGCCATGGAAGCAAACGTGCTTCAGGTGAAATATTGGCATTTCTAAAAAACAGTCTTAAAACTACAGAACAAATAATGCTTTGGGCACTGCTTGGGAAACTTTCTGTGGCAGACTGACAAATTCTACAATTTCTGTAGCAGAGAGATTGGGGAATTAGTCAAGAGTCCAGTTCATGCTTAGGAAAGCATTCACAACTTGCTGTGGCATTCATCAACTCCTGAGTCATTCTGTCAGGATTTCTTAGAAGACTAAAGAGTAGAAAATAACTATACCCATTAAGAAAGTAGACTAATATTTCTACCTCCTACCACTCTCAACTTGTTCCCTCCAAGTTTAGTAACCTAGTGGTTCCAACCCAGAAGATGGTGGAGCAAATCAGCTACCCTTGGATCAGAGGTCCCTTTCTTCACAGGGACTGGTGTGCTCGCCTGAGTATACCTTTCTACCTTTCTTTCTTTCTTTTTTTAAGAGAGATTTTTGCTATAGGGCGTGTACTGCCCAGAGAGACAGAGACACAAAAAGGGGAGAAATCACCCGCCAGGGAAGATGGCCATATGTCAATCCCTTTCTCCTCCATTGTCCTCTCAGGATCTTGGGCATGAATGCACATGCGCCTGGAGTGAGTCTGAGGCTACCGGGTTGGAATGAGAACCATGGTTGGCTGTGTGAGAGTTCAGTGACATAACCATTATGCCATCTGCTGGTCCCTCACCTGATCATGCCTTGTAAAAGGATTCTGTTCACTCCTGCCAACTTCCTTAGACACCTTAATCTCCGAGTGTTTTTACCTGAGACACTCTGCTCTTTCATATACCTCCTGAATTTTGATCCTGTCTTCTGGTCTAGGTCCATGAACCTCACTTGTTCTATCTAGAATCATTCTGCCCTTGTCCTGTCTAGAGTTTGTGTGAGCTTCCAAGTATTTATCTCTCAACGAAAATTTTTATGGGGTCTTTCCTGCCCAGCCCCAGTTCTGTCCATATTTAGGCTGACATTTATAAATGTCTTTCAGAGTTAGAAAGAATGGAAATAAAGTTGCTTTCCGAATTTGGGAAAGATTTTTATTTCTGCTGGTCTTGGTGAATGAATGAATATTTGTTGGACAGTATGAAAGACAGTCACTGAGATATCAGTAGACAAGGTGGACATTTAGTCCATGTCTAGGCATCAAATAGCAAAAAACAAACAAACAAATAAGCAAACAAACCCAATCATGATTGTGGCTAAATATTTTGAATACCAGATTCTGACTCTAGGGAAAACAGAGATTCGAAGGCTTATGAATATTGCAGTTCCCCATCTCCTCCATGAAATATTCTATCTAGAACTTGTTTTCTTCTATAGAAGCTAGTGTAATCTAAATATACCCCCTAACTATTTGGGGCAAGGTTGGGAGATATAACATTTAGTTGATTTTATACTTGAAGAATGAACTAGAATTTCTTCTACACTGAGAGACTGAGAATTCACTACAATTAGTGTATTATTTGTTAAACAAGAAGTGACTATCTTGACATAGATTAGCCTAAGATGTGGATCAGTAGGACAGAATAGGGTCAGAGAGTGACACAGGAAGGAAGAGGCTAGATTTAACCAGGATAATGTTTCCTTATTCTGACTAAGGATAGTATCAGTCTTTTTCAGAGGAAAGAG
>NW_006159500.1:875486-880877 GCF_000334495.1 Tupaia belangeri chinensis | reverse complement strand
GTGCATAAATACATATACTATGAGTATATTGTTATATATTTGCTTTGATTAATAGTTCAATCAACTATGTTAATTTCATACAGAAATTTATTAAGGGACTATGCATGGATATTCTACTTTCTATGATGATAGTAGTTTATTATTTGAGCTTAACTTGTAGAGTCACTATCTTAAGTATCTTATATGGATTAACTTATAGAATATTCACAATAACAGTAGGAGAAGGGCATTATTATCTCTATTTTACAGATGTAGAACTTAAGACACCGAGAGCTTAAACAGCTAGATAAAGATCACAAATAAAGAAAAAAAGCAGAACTTGAACCCTTGCAGCATACCTTCAGAGACCGAAACCTGAGCAATGATACCAAACTTCTTCTCATAGTCCTCAGTCTAAAGAATTTTGAATAGATACATAGAGGACATTAAATAAATGCTCATCTATCTCAGTTGGCCTAGACCTGGAAGTCCATGCCTAAGCTTTTGTAGAGATGCATGGGTTCAGGATTAATTGTACACTGAGTTCTATAAAACCTTTTTGGAGTTATTGGCTATGGATGTAATTACTATAATGACAGCAAATGCTGTAATTACACCAAACAGCATAATTTGTGTAAATGTGGTACATATAAGGAAATCACTAGATTGCAAAATTGTAGCACCATGATGAGGTTGCAAGGTTCCTTGTTAAATTAGATAAAGATGTGTGTAACTATGGAGCACGGATTTCACTTTGATGGTAAAAAGAAGGCACCATTTAGATGTTAGACAAGACAAACCAAATTTCATTTCAAACATTTTCAAACACCTCTTTTCAAAATTACATGCATCACTTAATGACTTACTAAGCCCAAATAGAACTGTTTCCCCATCTGATGTTGTCTGTAGATTAGATGAATCAAATCCTAAATGAGGACATACTTGGTGAGAGTGATCTATACTGCACTGAACTTTCCAATGTGGGTTTTAGACCTTCCAGTTAAGTTAGAGTATTCTAAATCACTATAAAATGGTATCCTAGAAAACCAGTCCCAGTTCTTGGGACTTGAGCAACTAATAGTTTGAATGTGATGACAAACAAAGATCATCCTTAAATGTTAAGCTAAACTGGCTAACATAGCCTTATAAAATCATAATTAAACTCAACTGCCTATATGGCCATAAAAAATTCAGATTTTTCTTTTCTTTTTTTTTTTTGTGAGAGAGAATTTTTGCTATAGAGTCTGTGTGTGTACTGGAGAGACAGAAAGAAAAGTGAGAAATCACTCCCCAGGGGGAATGACCATGCCTCAATCCCTTCTCCTCCATTCTTCTCCTGGGATTTTGGGTACACATGCACATTCACCCAGTGTGAGTATCAAGTCACCAGGCCCAGGACTCGAACCAGCACCTTAACTACTATGCCATCCGCTGGCTTCTTCAGTATGTTTTATAAGGGAACTATGTCTACAGTTGTTAGGTGATTATAAAGATCACAAGTATCCAAAGAAGATTTAGAAGCACTACTTTGAATGATTGTCTGCTTTGATGGAATACACACACACACACACACACACACACACAGAGTTAAATTTTTAGCCTTGTAGACATTAAAATACAAGTATAAATACTGATAAAAAAGATACATGAGGTTACATATTTTGGAGACCAGATTTAATTTTTAGGTCATGGCTTTTGGGCCTATGGTTTACATCATTTCTGAAACTTTCATGTAGAAATCCTGTATAGAATTTCCGATAGGAGAACCAAAAGAGTAATTTCATTATGCCACACTGAATTATGTTAATGTTCATTTTGCAAGTATGTTTACAAATAATAAGCATAACTGTCTTTATAGGAAAATAAATCATTAGATTTATGAACAAATACAAAAGAAAAGAAGAGAATTTGTTCATTTGGAATCCCAGAATCCCAGAGGTGGGACAGTTTTTGAGGCCCCTATTTCAGCTTTTATTTGATGGGATAGCAATAATAACTAGAAATAAAGAAAACAGCATAATAATTCCAACTTACAGGCTTTGGAGTTTTCCATGGAGAAAAGAAACCTGTAATAAAGAAAACAGTATTTGAACTTTGGAAATATAATCCACTACCAGTTAGAGGTAATATATTAAGGTAATTGCAATCAACTTTAAATTAATCAATAGTAACAATAACAACAATAACACTTCTGCCTGTCTTTATAGTTGCTTCAAGTAACTCAAATAATTTCACTGGAATTATACTATGATTCTAGGAGCATTTCCATATTTGGCAATTGAGGCTTATGAGGCACAGGAAAGATGGGTATACAACAAATGGTCAGCCATTTTACAAGGCCCAAAACTGAGTTACCCTTAGGATTTCTGCCACTTAACCTGAGCTGGGGGAGGAGATATTTTTGAATAGCATAAGAAATAATTCTCTTTATCTACTTGCTTTATGTGGTTAAACATGAATCAATGAGCCTTTATTATTTTTAAGTAAAAAGTAATATATATCTATATTATGTATATTTTACTATGAATTTTTATGTGACTATTCCTTTGTTTATATATTCTCTACAGCAGATATCTAATTATCCTTCCACACCAGTGCTAGCTTAATATCCTGCATGAAGACACTCAAAGTGTTTGGTCCTTGAATGAACTATGCACCATCAAAACCTTTTTGTCCCAACTTATTGAGCACTTTCTATTACTATGAATGTTACTATGATTACAATGACCCTTGTTGTAAGTCAAATGACTAGTGAAATCATCGAAAGTAAAGGATAAATTAACTTTTTCTTTTTTTCTCTTTTATTATTATATCATTGGAATCAGTTTTTTAAAAAGGTGATAAAAACAAACTTAAAAATAATGGGAGAGGGACCAGCAGATGGCATAATGGTTACATTGCTGGATTCCCATGTAGTTGACTGTGGTTCAAGTCCCAGACCTAGTGACTTAAAACTCATGCCAGGTGGACATGTGCGTGTTTGTGTGTGTGTCTAAAATCCCAAGAGGAGAATGCAGAAGGAAGGCTTGCAGTGTGGCCAACCCCTGCCCTCATCCCCCAGTGAGTGATTTCTCTCTTTCTGTCTTTCTGTGAGTGCATGTGCCCTATAGCAAAAATCTCCCTAAAATAAAATAATAGGAGAAGAGGAGATCATCATATATTGCTCCAAATTTAATCTAGCAAATAAAACAAAATTACAATTTTTTTCATATCACCTTCCCCCTTTCAACAATATTTCTTACGTTAATATAAGAAGTGTGTCATAAAATACCCAATAAAAATGAAATATTGAAAACATGCTGCATCTTATGTTTACCAACTTTAAAGCTGAGACTTATCCAAAATGTCAGTAAACAGTTTACAACCATAACCCATTTATGGGGACTCTATAGAAATTACCTAGATGCTTAAACGACTCAACCTAGTCATGGCGAAAACACTAATTGTATATCATCACACAGTTGTAAAGAACTGATGATTCTTTTTATGAAAAGAGTGATTATGTTTCTCAGCTTCCTTTGAAACTCAGAGTTAAATTTAATGCCCAAGTATAATAGCCATCTTATCCAAGAAGCCGGGTAGAATTAATTCTCTTTCTGTCTCACACACTCCATTTGTTCTTATCTCTCTTTTCAATGAATGAAAAAGAAATCTGTTCAATGTGGGACTTGATTATAACTGAATTATAAAGATTTTAATCACATCCTTTTTGGAAAAAAATTGAGAGTAAAAATTACAGAGAAATAAATACATTCATCTTCTGATTCATTCTATAAAATAACAATGAAAACAATTTAACTATGAGTTAAAAAGTTGCAAAAAATTTAACCTATTGGCCAATTAACCGTTATTTTCAGTGAATGATAGAATTTATCTGCTGTTTTATAGAATTGCCAGCAACATTTCTTTTGAGAAGAGTTGCCATTTATACATTTTTACACTGTCAAAACATTCAATTACTTCTTCTGCTTTCTTTGTGTTGTCACCTTCTTCCTGGAGTGCTGAAACAGATTTTGAGTATTTGCTGTTTCACATTTGATAGGTACTGGGAGTTTCTTAGGCTTTGATTCAGAGGTATTGAAAATGGTTTCTCTATTATGGAGCTCTCATCTTCACATGGGACATTATCTGTCTTAAAAGATGATTCTTCCTCCTATGAAAAATGTATAATCATCTGACCTTTCAGCAGTTATGGTGCCAGAACTAAAGTGGCCTAAGAGGGAGCTTGGTCAAGAGCAGACAAGGAGAGAGGGTGTATAATTTGACCACCTTTCATCATCAGCACTTTGGTTTCTCATTCTTTTAAGCCTGTTTCATTTAGTCTGACCTCGGACTCTTGGCATGACCCAGGACTTCTTTACTGCTCCCATTATGGTATTTTCTGGAATTTTCTAATGCTGCATTACACTGCAGAGGTTTCAATCTCTGAAGCAATGGTTGTCCTTTCTGAGTCATTGTTAGAAAGAAGCTGCTTGCTACGGAGTAATTTTAGGTAGTAAAAATAGCATCAGAATAGATTTCCTTAAATACGACTTACTTATGTGACCCATTGTGTTTCTTTGGCAAATTATCGATCATCCTATAAACATGTAAATTAAGATAAATAGAAAATATTTATTTTGGATACACTCAATTTGGTCCTGATTAAGCCAGATGGTCAAGTTTTCTATGTGACTAAACTGTGATTTTCTGGTTGCCTTCATTGGCAGAGCTACAAAAACACTCTAATGGTATGGGTCAAACTCTTATATTTTATAAATTTACTACATTGTTGTGGGGATAGCCCTTCTAGGAAATATAATCTATTCTAATTAATACTTTAAAAAATGAAAACTTTAAAATCCTTTATGAGACATCCAAGCTATTATATTGAGTTCATTTTATTTAGTTTATTTCTGAAATTATCTTTTTTTTCAAGAGCCAATTTTTATTATCTCTTCATTTCTTGCATTTGAAGTACTCTCCAATGACATCCTTGGCCTGAGAGTCCTTGCCATAGTCCTTTACTACACAGCTGCAACCAACCACTTTACCAGGTTTTCCCTCTCTGTCAATTTTACAGAAGCCTACTCGTTCTAGTTTCTTGTTGTCATCAACCTTAATGAGGTTGCTTTGGTGTTCAGCACAAAGGGCCTCCACCAACTTGACATACATAGGTTCATCACAGGTGGATGCAAGCACACACAGGTGGGCTTGGCGCTTGTCTAAGGCTTTGGCGGCTTCGCAAATTCCACGTGCTAGGCCATCGTGGATGAGGGCGATCTTCAGCATCTCTTGTAAAGCAGTATTAATGTCCATTACACTTCCAGCCGCAGTGCCTTCCTTGGCCCTGGCGGTGGATTACGGGTGGACCCGAATCTTGAACGCACCTGAGCCTCTGCCTCTGCCCAACTCGGCGGCAGCAGGGAAAGA
>NW_006159500.1:855639-875400 GCF_000334495.1 Tupaia belangeri chinensis | reverse complement strand
TTTTTTTAAAAGAGGTTTTTGCTATAGGGCGTGTGCACTTGCCAGAAAGACAGAGAGAGAGAGAGAGCGAGAGAGAGCAAGAAATCGCTCCCTGGGGGGATGGCCATGCTGCAATCCCTTCTCCTCCATTCTCCTCTAGGGATTCTGGGCAAGCACATGTGCCCGGTGTGGTTTAAGCCACCAGGTCCAGGACTTGAACTGTGGTCGCCCATATGGAGTCCAGCGACATAACCATTATGCCACATGCTGGCCCCAGAAGTTTTCTATATAAAACCTCTCAAAAAAAAAAAAAAAAAAGAAGTTAAAAACAATGTATTTATTTCTTCCATAAGTGAGCAAGAGAGAGACAGACAGACTGTCCTCCCTAATAGGATGCTAATGCCACGATCCTCTTCCATCTGTAGCCAGGTCCAAATCATGGGGAGGCATGTGTGCAGTGTATGGCTGGAGGTGTTCAGACTTGAACTGAGAAACTTCCCATGTGGCATTGCCTCTCAGAGTGCTGTGTTTTACCACTAAACCACTGTCTGGCCTCTATCTACTGACTTTTATCCTTTGCAACTGTGTGTGTGTGTGTGTGTGTGTGTGTGTACAAATGCAAACATGTTTATTTAACACTGACTCTTAAGGAAAAAAAAAACCCGAAAGTTCAGTTATAAACGAAATGAAACATGGGTAGAGACATAGAAGAAAAAAGATAAGCGAGTAAATGAGAAGATTTAGATGCAGCTAATAAGGAAATTTAAATGCACATTTAAAATTTATTTGTTAAACAGATATACTTTAATACAGAGTACCAAACTATGATGAGGCTTTTCAAATATGTCTTCTTGGAACCAGAAATAAAACGTAAGTGTATTTATAACTCTGCACCTAACAGCATAATGAAATAGGCAGAGAGAAACATAGTGCAAATAGTTAAGACAGGAAATTTTGGTTTTTGATAATGGCTGAGAGGAAAATGCTGACTTCATATTGAAATTTAAATTAAATTCTACACATCAACTAAATACAATTTTTCAAACAATTATTTAATTATTATTATTATTTTAAATTTGTTTTGGATACATGCATTCACCAGAGTGAAAGAGGGAATGAGGGAGGGAGGGAGAGAGAGAGAGAGGAAAATGAGAAAGCAAGCTGCCAGGTCTGTGACTTGAACCATAGTCAGCCATGTGGGAGTCCGGTGCTTTAAACAACACACCACCTGCTGGCCCCTAAATATAATTTTTAATAAACTGTAAGAATACAATTGCCATTAAAACATAATATGCCCAGAATATTAAATTTCACATGAACAATCTTTTTTTAGTATAAGTATGTGCCATGTAGGGAAGAAGACACTGCATGGGACATACTTACACTAAAAATTACTTGTTGTTTATATAAAATTCAGCTTAATTGGAAGTTTTGTATTTTTATTTGGTAAATATGATCTCCGTACATAGAGAACCATTAATTGGGTCATCGGAAAAGTCATGCCATATTTCTGCGTAGGAAAACATAAAAATATACTCATGACTTTTCCAACGACCCAATATATATGTTCTAGGTAACCACTTGGAAATAAAAATTCAATAATAACTTCTGCTGCAGGTAATTACATTCTATTCCCTTAAAGAAAAGAGAATTCAGAAAATATTTACTATTTTCTTTATTGTCAGGAATTTTATTCCAGAGAAACTTTAGAACGCACTGATCATTGGATTGTGTTTACCTTCTGTTTATTAGTATTGTTATTACACTGAGGGGTCACCCTACAAGATGCAGAACGCTGTGGCCAATGTTTGTGCCACAAAGAACCCTTTTCAAATTGCCTAATGACTGGTCAGCTCATTGCCTTTTCCCAAGCAGAAAAGTTCAGAGTGGTTCCAACAAGAGCTTCAGAACTTCTGACACGTGATAACCAAAATAAAAGGGTGTCAGTACATTTATGGTGACTAAAGGGAGAGCATCTTTCTGGTATGCATTTGTGTGGTAAGAGTTTCATTAATTTTAGAGGCCAACAAGATGGCAAACAACCTTAAAATCATCCATTTGAATAAGGGGTCAAAATATAATGAAAGCCAGCTTAAACCAACATAATATCTTCAATTTGGAATAATGCTAAGGCACCTTTTTGAGATGTCTAGGAATTTCCCATACGTCTTTTAACATGCCTCTATGTTTCCGTTGGTATCTCCAACTCCCATTTGCAGAATGTGAAATAGTTTCTCCTTCAGTTGACAAAATGTTGGAATATCTGAGTCTGGTTTTGATGATTACTGTTACAATTTCAATGTATTTTATAGGGGATTCTACAGTAACTAAAAATGATGAAGATGCTGGGGAAATACTTTCTATTTCTTTTTTTCTATGAACAGCAGAAAAGAGTAGAAACCATTTTGCGATAAAGACCTGTTTCACTGCAGATATCTATGCTCTGGGTTATTTAAACTGTATATTCTGTTTTGCTTAAAAAAAAAAAAAGAGACAGGGGGATGAAGGGGTGCAGTGGTGGCCTGACTCACTGGAGATGGTTGCAGATTTGAATCCAGAGAAGTCCCTGAGTCTTGTGGGCATGGGTGTGTCCATAGTCTGGGGCTGGCTGAGGCTGGGAGTTGACTGCTGTGTCAGGGCCCTGTACCCTGTATAGGGAGGTACTCTCTCTATCTGTTTCTGTCTTCTCGCTTATGGAATAAATAAACTTTTTTAAAAAGAAGGACAATGTAAATATAGTGAGTACTACTAAACTGTTTACTGAAATATAGTTAAAGCAGTAAATTTTACATTATGTACATGAAGGTACTTCAAAAGTTTATGAAAAATGCAGTTAAAGTATGAGTTTATTTTGGTGCAAAAATATTGAAATCTACATTTGAGTTTTTCATAATACACATTTTCCATAAAATTTTTGAAGACCTTTTGTATTTCACCTATTTTTTAAAAAAATCGTCTATTTCTTTTTTGGAGAGGTTTTTGCTATAGGGCGCATGCGCTCGCCAGAAAGACAGAGATAGAGAGACAGAAAGTGAGAAATCACCCCCCAGGGGGGATGGCCATTCTGCAATCCCTTCTCCTCCATTCTCTTCTTGGGATCTTGGGCACGCACGTACATATGCCTGGCGTGAGTTTAAGCCACTGGGTCTGGGACTCAAACTGTGGTTGACTACATGGGAGTCCAGCGACATAGCCATTACTCCAACTGCTGGTCCCAAATTGTTTACTTCTTTCATGAGAAAGAGAGACAGAGCAAGTGAGAGAGAGAAAGACAAGGGTTAGGGTTGATCTTCCCAGCATTCTCAGCCAGCCAAGATGATGAGTGTGTGCACTTGGTATGTACAGGTCCTCCAGGGAACTGAACATCAATCTTCCATATGGATTCAGCATCCCTTAAACAGTGTGTTACTGCTGTACCACAGAGCCAGTCCATATTTCACCATAATTAAAAAAATTGTTAAATACAGTTTTCCTTAGTGTGTGTATGCTCAGTAGAGAGAGACAGACGGACTCAGTGAGAGTGAAAGTGAGAAATCACCCTCCATTTGTGAAAGTGAGAAATCACCCTCCATTTTCTCTTCTCCATTTTCCTCCCAAGATCTTGAGCATGCACACACACACACAAACACATGCCCGGCATGATTTTCAAGTCACTGGATCCAGGACTCAGACTGCTGTTGGCTATGTGGGAGTCCAGTGACATAACTGCTATGCCATCTGCTGGTCCCTCCAAAATTTTAAAATAATAAACAAAGAGGGAAATAAATGAAGAGGGAGAACAAAAGTGTGCATGTAACATTTGTGTGTGAGAGAAAAAAAGACAAAGTAAGAAATAGAGTTTTTTTGTTTTCTTTTGTCTTATTTTTGCTATATGGTTTGCAGGCTCACCAGAGAGAGAAGAGAGAGATAGTGAGATGGAAAGTGACAAATCACCCCCCAGGGGGATGGGCATGCTACAATCCTTTCTCCATTTTCCTCCTGGGATTTTGGGAATGCATGCATATGCACCCAGCATGATTATCAAGCCACCAGGTTTGAGACTAGAACAGTGATCAGCCATGTGGAAGTACAACAACTTGCTGGCCACTCGCTGGCCCTGAAAGAATTTTTTAAATAGTCTTTGTGTGATATTTTCCTGGAGGACAGACAACTCACCCGGATACCCCAGACACATAGACCCTACCACCTTTTAAGTTATTGCTTATTTATATGTTTGTTTATTTGTTTATTTTATTCATTTATTTGAGACAGGGTCTTGCTATGTCATTATCCTCTTGCTTTGATCTCCCAGTTGGGACTACAGGTACATGCCATGATGCCTGGGTCTTTTTAAGATAGGGTCTTGCTGTGTTGCCCAAGCTAGCCCTGAGTTTGTAATCCTCCCATCTTAGACTTTAGGTTGGACTAGGAATTGAACCCAGGCCTCCCATGTGGTCCCAGACTGCACAGCACAATTGTCTTAGCAGTGTAAACCACCATGGTGGGCCTCCTCTTGTTATTCTTTGTTACAAAGGATTGTAGGCAATAAATGAAACTTACGTTCCCACTTCATTTTTGAAAATATATCAGGGACTGTGAGAAACTCTTCCAATACAGGAAACTGCTTTTTAAAAGTTTCCCAAAGGGAGAGGGAAAGCCCCAGGGTTTTTAGAATCTCCAGTTAGGGCTAATTTGAGGGAGAAAAATACCACTAATAAAGTTAATCTTTAATTTAAAGATTCTCCCATTTTCCCACAGCCTGGCAAACAGACCTAAGCTTTCCATCAAAAATTCAGCCTTTGGTAAATGTAAGCCAGCAGGGTAATGAGCTAATTTCCATTAAAACTAGTTCAATGTTATTCACTTTTTTTTCTGGTTTTTGACTGATTCATGTATTTCTTATTAAAATTCATTAAATGTGTTAAACCTGTAGTTCCTTCAGATAATTTGTTTGAGGTATTTGAAATAGGTAAAAGGGCAATTTTTCTTAATGAAAGTGACCTAGGCTAAGGAACAACCTTCCCTTAAGTGAGCATGGGTGACACTGCTGGCATACCAAACATCATACCGCCATGTTGTAGCCAAGCAATGCATTCGACTTGCAAAGAAAATTTTATATTGCCTGCCATCTTTCACTCAGAGAACCTGTTTTTGGTTTTGTATTGAATGTGGAGAGCTGAGGCTTTCTTTGCAATAGTTTAAATTTTTTTCTTTCTGCCTCTTTCAAATAAAAGCATTTTTCTTATGAACACTGTAAAATTGTTTTCAAACGGCCAATTCTCCCCTGGCATTGTTCCTTATGGAGAGAGCAATCTGACCATTTCAAGTAATCCCAATGAGTATCTAAAATGGACGAGTCTCCACATGTTGTCTTCTGATAAACTCAGCTATATAAAAGATAGATTCAGAATAAAGCAGGCAAGATGAATAGCCTCCCACAGAAATAAAGGAATGGACTAGAAAAGGAAGAACTGTGTCAGGGAGGCTAAAACTCAGAATGAGGTGAGTCTTGCAGAAAATATTAACAACTACAAAGGGTTTTTATTTATATTTTGAACAAGACCAAAGGCATTAAAGAGGGAAATCTGCTCAGAGTTTATGGCACAGTGTAAACAGTTGGCAAAGAAAAAGTGGAAGGATATCAATAGTTGAAAATAGTAAAATCCAGTTCTTAGGATTTTTGCTTTTTACATCATGAATGCATAGCATTAAATGTTTATTCCCCTTTGGAAAAACCCACTTAGAAACAACTTTAAATAGTTTAAAACAGATTAAATGTCTGGTTGGTGTCTTATATCAACATTAAATAAGTATTTATTGAGTTGTGTGTCTTACAAACATCGCAAATTCAATACAGTAAAAGTAGACCTTCTAGTTTTCTTCCCAAATCTTTCCTTTGGTGTTCTTTGTTTTGGGAATGTTCACCTGCCCCTCTGAGTTTTTAAACCTGGAAACTGAAAGTCATTCTTAATACTTCCGTCTCCCTTACTTCTGTATCACCAATATTTCTGTTCTATTTTCCAAATTTATTGCAAATCCATTTCTCTTCAGCTATAGGGCATGTGAGCTCACCGGAAAGAGAGAGAGACAGAGAGACAGAAGTCAGGAAATCAGAAAGCGGGAAATCATCCCCCAGGGGGATGGCCATGCCACAATCCTTTTTCCTCTATTCTCCTCTCAGGATCTTGGGCAGACATGAACATGCACCTGGCGTGACCACTGGGTACGGGACTCAAACCACAGTCAACTACATGGGAGTCCAGTGATATAGCCATTATGCCAACTGCTGGACCTGAGATCTACACCTTTTTATTACTGGCTCAAACCAAAGCATTTGATGATGTCATTAACTGTGATTATGCTTTAAAATCCTTCAGTGAACTCCCATTATGCTTAGGATAAACAGAAAACCTACAAGGTCTTGAATTAATTTGCCCCTATCTACTCTCTGATCACTTCATGACTTATCCACTCCACTTACTGCAGTACCTTGGGTAAGCTAGGATTTTCTAACCACAGGGCCTCTGCACAAGCTCCTTCATATGCCCACCCTTTTTTATTCTTCATACAGCTGTCTTTGGCTTGTTTTTTAGATGTCAGCCTAAACATTACTTTCTCAGGGAAGATGCCCCTGACTTATCTTTTTTTTTAAAAAAAATTATTTAATTCCATTTGTCATTATGATTATTATTTTTTAATTTGACCAGACAGAGAGAGAGAGAAAGGGAAAGTGAGAGAGCAAGCCACCAGGTCCGGGATTCGAACTGTAGTCAGCCATGTGGGAGTCCAGCACCCCTAACCACCATGCCACCTGCCGGCCCCTCTGACTTACCTTTTAAACCAAGGTTCCTTATTACATTTTTTAAAATTGTATCCCGCAGTTTTCCTTTATAAGGTACTAATCACCATTAGTAATTCTACTTAAATAACTACATTTGTGAAAGTATTAGTTTAAAATTAATCTTCATTAGGGTATTAAATCTATTAGGGACGGGATTACATCTATTTCTTCACAATGCATTCCCAGTACTGAAAAAAATACCTGACACATAGTAGATTCTTCAGTAGACATTTTTGGATGAATTAGTAATGGTAGTGAAGGGTGAGGAGAATGGAAGAGAGACAGACTCACAATATACTTAGGAAAACTGATGAGCATGGTGATCTGCTGAGGGTAGAGGAGTGTTATAAAGGAGAAAATGAAATCTATGATGACTTCTAGGGAATTTAGAAGGTCAATGGTGTTATTAGCTGAGGTAAAGAATGCAGGGAAGAGGCTCGTTTGGGTGGAGTCCATCTAGCTAAGTTATGGGCCAAATGAGTTACCTTTGGGAATTTGAATTCAAATGACAACATGAGTTTGAGATGCCTTTGGGAGTCTGGATTCAACTGTAGCTTGAACTACACATTGAAGTTTGAACCAAAGTGAATTTGGGTTTAGGCATAAAGCCCTGTAGCAGTTGGCTCTATCACCTGTGCTCAATAGATGCATCAGGATTAGAGATGTCGTGTATCAGGTTAAACTTAAAATGATGCAACAAAATTGTATAGCATGAAAAGTCAAATCCTCAGGGTTTGTTGAAGAATGAGTGAGGTATTTGAAAAGTAACAGAGCCAAGTAAAGAGAAAGTTTTAAGAAGTAGTAAATGGAAAAAAATTCATAAAACAAGGATTTATGTGGTTTGTCAAACAAGAGGGTCACAGATGGCCTTAGCGAAAGCAGTTTAATTGCTAAGACAGAATCAGATTTCAGTGGGTCTGAATGAATCGAAGGTGAGGAAGTGGAACTGAGACTATGGGGCTGAATGAACAGTGTCCTAGTGGCTATGGGGGATGTAGCCCCACGGAGGGCAGATTTATTTCCATGGGATAAGCATGCTCACATGCAGATGAGAAAGGAACTGAGTAGAGATAGTCTGAAGATTCAGGCAGAAATAGGACAAGTGGAATCATTTCACGCGCAGGCAAGAAAGAATGGGATTTGGTGCTTGAGGGGAGAAATAACCTCAATCGAGACATGAGGTATTCAAATCCTTATCAAGAGACAAGAACAGATCTTCCAGGGGTTCATCCCAAGAACCTACCCTATGGGATAGAGATGGGGCTAAATAGAGTTTATTCGCAATGGCTGAAAGTGGTAAAATCAATGGGAGTTTGTAGGAGTTTCAGTTATGAGGCAAAGATGTAAACAGGAGAACGCACACTACCTGGGGCAGTGTTGTGAAGAGGTTATGACAGAATAAGAAGTAAGGCAGACCGGGTTCCATTCCCAGCTCTAGTTCTCAAAAATGCATCACGACTTTCCTGACTACCCGGTATTAGTAGGATTAACTCTTGGGCTCTGAGTGAAACCCTGAGTTTGCTTTGTGGCTCACATCTGGGGGACTGAGCAAGTCTCTTAAATTTTCCAAGGGTCAGATTTAATTTCTGTTTTAATTGCCCGAGGACTGTGCACTTGCCAGAGAGAGATTGGGAGATGGAGAAAGCACCACCTGATGGGTTATGGCCACACCACAGTCCCTTCTCCATCCTATCAACTTTTGGAGTATACACATGCCTGGTGTGTTTTTGAAGCTGTCAGGATAGGATTCCAACTATGATCAACCATGTGGGATCTGACTCCTTCAACCACTAGGTTACAGGGCTGGCCTGCAAGGCTCTTTACCTGTAATAAAGTAAGGATACTTTCTAAAAAATAAATAAAAGTTAGGATAATAATAGGAATTATTTTATTGAGAACCAAATAATAATGTACTTTATATTTTATCAATACAGATTAGCACATTTTCCATGTACTGTTTTTGTTGCATGCTGAATTCTTTTCCTACAAAACGGAAGTCTGCTTTTCAGTGAGGTGTTCACTAATTTATTGCCAAGACAGATGCATATTTTTTATTCTCTTAGTTGATTGAGGCCTTTTGTTCTTTAAAGCTTCATTTTCAGCTCTTTTAGGCTGCGTTTTTCTAAATTAAACAGTGGCTTGTTTTGATTTTCTCTGTGGATGAGAGGGGCTTCAGAAAGTTCAGGAAACATTGAAGTATGAGTTGCCTTTGGTTAATAAGATCTATTCATAACTTTTTAAAATAATGCATATTTTCCATGAGGTTTTTGAAGAAACCTTGCACATCCTCAAATAATTTTCTTTTTACGAGAAATTTTTGCCATAGTGTGCATGCGCTTACCAGAGAGACAGAGAAACAGAAAATGAGAAATCACCCCTGAGGGGATGGCCATGCTGCAATTCCTTCTCCACCATTCTCCTCCATTTTCTTCTTGTGAGCTCAGGCATGCACACACACATGCCCAGCATGAGTTTAAAGTCTAGGAATTGAACTGCAGTCGATTACATGGGAGTCCAGCGACGTAAGCATTATGCCATCTGCTGGTCCCAACTCATTTTTTAAAGAGATTTTTGCTATAGGGCATGTGTGCTTGCCAGAGAGACAGAAAATGAGAAGTTAATCCATTCTCTTCCATTCTTTTCTTGGGATCTTGGATACATGTGCATATGCACCTGGCGTGAGTTTTAAGTCACCGGGTCTGGGACCGAACTGTGGTCAACTACATGGAAGTTCAATGACATAACCATTATGCCATCTGCTGGCTCCTTCAAATAATTTTCTGTGGAACAAAACGTTTGGTGGGGTAGGCAGAAGAGTGGCCTCCCAAAGATGGTCACACTCTAATGCTCAAAACTGTGCACATGCCATTTTATAAGGCAAAAGAGAATGTGCAGATGCAGTTAAGGATAAGGACCTGGAGGGAAGAGTAGCTTGAGTTATCCAGGTGGGCCCAATCTAATCATACAAGTCCTTGAAAAGAGAAGAACATTCCCGGGTCTGAGGACTCTTGCTCCCTGGGTTGCCCGACCCTTTATGCCTATGGGATTTATCTTGGCTCCTACCTCTACTTCTTTGACTGTGCTCTTCAAATCACCCACTGTGCCAGCTAGAATGTGTGCCTGAGCCACTTCCTCTGTCCCTTTTCCTGCTCTTTTCCTCTCTCGCCTCCCTCCTGCTTGAGGACTTGTGCTCATGCTTGGGGTTCTCCTTCAACTCCCTGTCTAGGTCCTCGGCTCTACTATGCTGGCAGCCCTGACCTCAGAGGAGCTGGGACAGTACCTCCGCCCCTGCCTGGCCTCTGACTTCAGAGCCCATTCTGAGTTCTTGCTGCTTAGAACCAGGTTCATCCTTTTTCGTTGTTATCCTGCTCATGGGCAATGGGAAGACAGTTGCTCTGCTTATGCCTACCGGTCTGCATTCTCTTTGTCTTGTCTTTTTTTCTTTTTACTTTCCCTTTTTGTGCTTTATTGTGGGTTTGTCATCTTCAGAGCTCTCAGATGAACTCTGTAAGGGGGTGTGAGCCCCACAGCCTGTCTCCTGGGGCTCTTTGGTCACATCATCCATTTCTTTTGAGTCTTTAAGAGCCCGATAGTTAGGTACCTGATCCCCTGGAATAGTTCTTCCTTGATCTTTATCTGGTTAAAATGGCCAATGGGCAGAATAGTGCTCCTCTGGTCCTCACAGCAGAGGACACAGAATCCTTTGGATTGTCCAGTCTTCTTGTTCTGCAGGAGGTTAATGCTAACAACCTCCTTATATAGTGAGAACACACAGATGGTGTCTCCTTCAGTCGGTTCATAAGGAAGCCCTCCCAGGAGCCTCCAGGTGCTCTCCTTGTACTTGGAGTGCCAGGACACTTATCCACCACCCCAAGGTGGACTTCACACTCATTCAGTTCATTTATCAGCTTCGCCTTAGATCTAGGGTTCATCTTTGCAGGTTTGTGCTCACTGGACACCAAGGCGTCAGCTTCCCGGTGAGCAAGTTTGTAGGAATCTTGTATGGCAACAATAGAAAAGCTAAAGAGCTTTCATTTTGGGGTCAGCAGATGGCATAGTGGTTATGTCACTGGACTCCCACATGGCCAACAGCAGTTCGAGTCCCAGACCCAGTTGCTTGAAAATCATGCTGGGCATGTGTGCCCAAGATCCTGGGAGGAGAATAGAGGAGAAAGGATTGTGGTGTGGCCCTCCCCCCTGAGGGGTGATTTTTCACTTTCCCTCTCACTGTCTCTCTCTCCTCTCTGTGAGCTCCCATGCCCTAAGACAAAAACCTCTTAAAAGATAGCTTTCATCTTTTCTAAGAACTTGCAAATTAATTCTAGTTTGATTCACAAACAGATCATAACTGATTTTCGAACTACGTGGCATTTTTCTATTGTCTGTCCACTGACATGTAGTGATGCAAAGGATAAGACTGGATCCACTTGGTTTTGGTTTGCAATTAATGCTTTTTTCCTTGAACAACTGCACAATTTTTATCCTTTAAAATGCTTTGTAAATTGCTAGAATATGCCTAAGGGTGAATTTGTCTTCATTAATTCTTCCTGGAATATAGAGAGTACATTTGATTCTGGTTTTCTCTAACAAATTTCTACTTAAGTTGTGGTTCAAAGATCTACATCAGCTCTACCTGGTAGCTTGTTAGCAATCTATTATCTCAGATTAAGATTTACTGAATTAGATCTGTCTCAGTGGTGGCTCATATGCACATTTGAGAAGTGCCCATCAAAGAATAGTCTACTTGTAGATTAGATCCTCCTTTAGTTGTTTCTTATTTTTTTGTCTTATTACTCTCTACAACCTAGTACTTCTTTGCCTCCCTATCCTTCAAGGGGTCGTGTGAAAAGCTCCTGATTCACAATTTACTTCTATTCCCCTCCAGTAGCTGTAATGTGCCAGTCTCCCATTGCCCCTTAAGACCAGGTTGGGCCTCCTACATCAGGTTAGGCCAGGTCAGGCCTCCTAATTGAAACACCCTAAGACCAGAATAGGCCCTGTAGTTGAAACAGCCTATCAACAGCGAGGTTACTGGTAGAAGAGTGATACGCATATGATTGTGGCTGAGATGGAATAAAACATGAGACATGCTGCTCTATAACCAGAGAATTTCTCATGAGGACCTTTACACCATTAACTACTTGCAGTATCAGTACTTCTTACAGATGCTTTTGTTTTGATTTTTTAGGTAATGTCAAGTCCACAGATTTATTCCGGCCTTTCTACTTCATCAAACATCACTTGATAGTCTTTGCCTTTCACGTCTACTCTGCCCACTTATTTTAGAATGCTACATCCTTTAGCACTGAGGATTCAAGAGTGCTTTCTCAATCTCTTGTTTTCTATGGCAAGTCTTTTTCTTATTCTTCCAGACTGACTGTCCTTTTCTTACATGCTTCATTACTTAATTTATCATAGGAGCCAGATGATGGTGCAGTGGCAACATGACTGAACCCACGTGGGTTCATGTCTTAAGCCCTCCCTGATTATGCCACTATAGTTGCAAGGACCCATGAGTCAGGCCCACTGAGACTGTAGGCGGACTGAGGCATTAAGACCCATTTGTGAGTGACTTGTAGCCTTTTGCTCTTTGCCAAAGAAGATGTAAAAACAAAACAAAACAAAAAACCTTTTAAAAGCCTATCATTGCGGGAACCAGCAGTTAGCGTAATGGCTATGTCGCTGGACTCCCACGTAGTCCACTGCGGTTCGCGTCCCGGACCCGGTGGCTTAAAACTCATGCCGGGCGCGTGTGCATGCGTGCCCAAGATCCCGAGAGGAGAATAGAGGAGAAGGGATTGCGGCGTGACCATCCCCCCTGGGGGGTGATTTCTCGCTTTCTGTCTCTATGTCTCTCTCTGTCTGTCTGACGAGTGCACGCGCCCTACAGTGAAAATCTCTCCCAAAAAAAAAAAAAAAAGCCTATCATTGCTAGAATGTGTGGATCTCTGATGTCTTTTCTGTTGGGAGAAGGCTTATGAGACTCTTTGACCTGATATCATTTTAAGTGGGACTTGGTAGTAGTGTAATCTATTAATGTAAAGAACAATGTTATGTCTACTCCTTTACATTTACATATTTATATATTTTATTTTCTAAAATTCAGGTCTGGAATAAAGACAGAATTGACATTTGTTTCATGTTTTGACTAACTCAACCAGCTAAGGCTTGAAATCAATCTTCCTTTAAGGCTTTGGCTTCCCTAATTAGCATCACTCAGGCATTGCTGTTGGACATAAAGGCAGGATTCTGTGGGCTTGCTGGAAATGTCCACAGCTGTCTGAATTTGGGTGAGTGGAGTGGATACAAGTAGAATATCAACATCTGTTGGAGATGTTGCTGATAGAAATAGACAAATCCTACCTATGTGGGAGAGAAAACCTAAATAAATACTTACAGTGATTAATTTTGGGGGGGGAACAAGAGATTTAAGAACTGTTAAATGGGGATGGAAAATGTATTTCAACTCTCATGCCAGCTCTGATCAACTAGCTGCCTGGTGTGCTGTGTTAAGGGTTTTCAACAAGCTCAGAAATCATGTCTTTATCAATTAGCAATCTGTCATAGAATTGGGAGGAAAGAGGGTGACCTATGGGTCTTATATTTGCCATCCTGCTTTAAAATGGGGGCTATCTTATTGCTATAAGAGCAGACTGGAGCTAGAGGTGGTGTGGTGGTTAAGGTGCTGGTCTCCCACATGGTTGACCTCAGTTTGAGTCTTAGAGGTGGTGGCTTCCTTTCTCATTTTCCTCTCTCTTTCTCTCTGTTGAGTTCTGTGCCCTTTATCAAATTAGAAAATAATAATAAATAAAATTAAATCAATCTTTAATGAAAGAGCTGACTGAACATTAACAAAATATTACAAATTATTCCACAGATTTGGCCTTCAAAAATGCACAACATGTTCTTTCGTTAATGGGAGACTTCTCCAATTAATAATGAGTAAGACTGGATAGACTTTAAAGGCACAATGATTACAATAGGTATTAGCTTTGACATCCTGGTACTTTTCCTGGTAAATAATCTTTTTTTCCTACACATGTATAAAAAGTGAAATGATCTAGTCACCATATGAATTGAAAGCATAAAGATATCAAAGGCAGACAAGAACTAAGGGTCGATACCTGGTCCTGGAATCAATGTTAATGCCAATGTCTGTTTCCAGCAACTAAGCTGAAGAAAGTGTAATTCATCAAAGTGTAATTCATCTATCATAATGGTTTAATGAGGAAAATCTCACCACTTACCCTAGGACACCACTTAAACTGTTATGAGTTCAGGAATAAGTACAATATAAAATATATTTCAATAATAACTTGTACCATTGCAACTCAAAATGATTTTAAATCCTGTGGTTATTACTTGTTAAATATTCCTCTGTTCTCATGTCCAATGCTGCATCTGAGCAATCTATGATGAGGTCCTGCCTGGCCCGCTGCAGCCAGTCTACTTGCCACCTGCTTGTACCCTCTTCCATCTGTTCTTGACACTGTAGTCACAGTAATCTTTTCAAAGCATACATCTAATCATGTTGCTCCTCTACTTAAAACCTTGTAATCGGCTTCCTCATGCTTGTAAGAACAAAGTGATAATCCTTTATAGAGCTGTAATCTGTTTCCCATCCGTCTTTCTAGCCTCACCTTGCTCTGGTGCTTCCTTTCCATCTGTCTTGCTTTCTCTCCCCCAAAGTCAGGGACCTGATTTCAGTCCCTCAGACCCTCCAGTCTCCCTCTTATCACACACAAGTTCTTTGAGCCTGGTTCCTGACCCTGGCCACTCAGCTAACAACTCCTGTTTGTGGTTCAGAGTTTGGTTTCAGGGTTGACATTAGGGAGAGGACATTCCAGACTTCTCTTAGCCAGATTCCAGGAGGACAAGCTCTCTCAGCTCCATAAACTTAAGCACTGCTCTTCCCCATTCCATGGCTGAGATCACAAACTGGTGAAGGTACATCCAAGGCTTAAACAATAGAAATGTACTATATTAGGCCAGAAGTCTGAGATGATGGTGTTAAAAGTCTGAGATGAAGGGGACGAGCAGTGTCATGGCTATGTTGCTGAACTCCCATGTAGTCGATGTGCTTTGAGTTCTGGACCCGGTGGCTTAAACTCATGCCAGGTGCATGTGTGTGCATGCCCAAGATCCCGAGAGGAGAATGGAGGAGAAGGGATTGTGGCGTGGCCATCCCCCCCTGGGGGGTAATTTCTCGCTTTCTGTCTCTCCGTTTCTCTGTGTCTTTCTGGCAAGCACATGCGCCCTATAGCAAAAACCTCTCCAAAAAAGAAAAAAAAAGTCTGAGATGAAGGCATTAATAGGGTTAGTTCCTTCTTCCCCCCCCCCCCATTTATTTATTTATTATCATAATCTTGTTCATGTTACATTGGGGTTAGTTCCTTCTTAGGGATAAGAAAGAGAATCTGTTCCAGGCCTGGCCCCTGGCAGGTTGCTGGCAGACTTTGGCGTTTTGTGACTTCAGCATCACCCAGATCCTTGCCTCATCGTCACATGGCATTCTTCCAGTGTGCTTGTCTGTCTCCAAATGTCCCCCTTCTTACAAGGCACCAGTTCTATTGACTTATGGGCCCATCCTATTCCAGTATGAACTTAACAAACTACCTCTGTAATGACCCTGTTTTCCAAGTAAAGTCACATGCTCAGGTATTGGGGGTTTGTTTCAATATAATGAATTTGGCAGAGATTGGGGACACAGTTCAACCCATAACAAAAATAGTCCCTTACATTAACTTCCCTAGGCCAAGACTGTTTGTTCCTGTTAAGATCGGAATAAATATAAAACTTCTTACAACTTTTTTTCTCCCCCATGAGTCTAATAGTTCCCTGATGTCAGGGATCTTGTGTGTATTCCTGTACATTATTGGTTATTTATCTCCTATCACAGCATAAAGTACTCAAGAAATATTTGTTGAATGAATAAAACTGCCAAAATGAGTTTTTATCAATACTCATTGCTGTCTGAGAAAAATATGATGTTTATTTAGCAGTTGATAATTTAATGGTAGTTTTGAATATACTGCCATATATTCAGTGTGAAGAAACCAGGGAATGTATGTCTGACAGAAGAAACTGAGATTCTGATGGTGTCCTGCCCATGGGCATGCAAGAGGGAGGTGGCAGGTCTAGGACTTGGTCCAAATCCTCTGTGACTCCAAGTCTAGAGATCTTGTCTTGCACTAGTCTGCCATAGCAGGACGACAGGTT
Organism: Tupaia belangeri chinensis; assembly: GCF_000334495.1. NCBI lineage: Eukaryota > Metazoa > Chordata > Mammalia > Scandentia > Tupaiidae > Tupaia > Tupaia belangeri. Next base: position 859,382 of record NW_006159500.1, on the reverse strand, counting down.
AGGATGCAATTAGCAGGCTGCCTAATTGCTAAGATCTTTTCCTAAAAATCTTCCAGGTCAACACACAGAACTGTAATGTCTATTTGGGTGTTGCCTGATTGCCTTCAATGGAACAGAAAGGTCCAGTAGCAGAGACAGCTGGGTAGCCCGAGGCTGTAGCGGAAGATGAGTTAGCAGGCACAGCATGACCTGCTATGCATTTGCTTCCGAGAGACATTATTAGGAACATCATTCCAAGGTGGTGTTCTATCAAGGAAAGAAAATTAACACTGAGATTTTTGAGTCTCATATGGTTAGAACTGGACTGCAAAACAGGATAGACATAGATGCGTGGGACTGGAGGAGCCAGATGTGCTTGGACAGAGAACAAAGTCCCTCTACAACGGGTTTTTCCAGAATGTCATCTTACTACATTTCATAAATGACAGAATGAAAGAATGTCTCCTGGGCTGTCAGCAATATGCTGCAGTTGGGTCCTGATACGTGTATTATAAGTTCATAGCGTGTTGGAGTCTTTAGGGACCTTCCAGCCCCCTAATTCTCCATTTATAGACATAGAGGAGTGTCCCAGTGAGCCATCATGGAGCTCATAACTCAACCACTAGATGTGTTCACCTATCAGAAGTGATGAACGTCTTTCAGAGAAGGGGATAAACTACTTAAACTCACTTGTTGACCTCTAAGCTAAATACCATGTTTTGTTCTTCCTTTTATCTTGAGAAAAACAGTAAAACAGAGGCCATTTTTGCAGTGGCATAGCTACCTTTATTGGTAACAACTAACTTTTAGTGAACCCACAATATATACTTTTCAGCCGAACTGAATTAAGTTGTCAGTTTATTTTTAAATTGTTTCCCATCATCTTCAAGTCAGTTATAAAAGAAACCAACACAGAATAAAGGCTTTCAGGTTTGCAAAGCCCTCATGGTCTAGAAATAGAGTTTACAAAATCATTGGCTACCTTCTGCTACCTGCACGTGACAAAGTGTTTGTGTCACTTGGACTCACTTGGGAACACTGTGGATCTGTTTATGAAACAGCATTTGTAGGCTTGTTCTCCCCTCAAATCCTACACAGACCTTCAGAGTGAACTGGGTCTAGACTTTTTCTTTCTTTCTTTTTTTTTTTTTTTAATTGAAATTAAGTCAAGAACCATGCTTTATGGTTGGAGACAGTGGATTGCAACACAATAGGCGCCAGTACACCCCACCAACCTCTCCTCTGTGGGTGGCACCCTGCTCATCCTAGACCTGGTGCTTCATCACAGCCGGCATTTCATACATTCTCTGTCCTCATCTACCTCCTACGTGAAGGGGAACTGGAACATTAGCTTCCTTCTGTTACGGATGAAGGTCAAACTGTGTCTCTAACGGCTGCTCCTGCTGACTGGGCTGCCCTGACTAATGATGACTAATGTTTTACAGAGGAGCATGGAGAACGTGCCTGTCTACGTTTTTAATGAGATCAGGGTTCACACTGATGACTCTATTTTCTCACTTTACACTTGTTCTCTTGGGGTCTCCTTCACCTCATGGTTTTAGTATGTCTGCCTGGGGCTAATTTGTAGCATTGTCTTTCTAATCCTGATCTCATCTCCATACATTCCTCAGTCCTGCTTCAGCTCTGCTTATCCCTCACCTCTCATTTAATGAGTCCCTCATTCATTTCCTTGTTCATTATTAAGTGAATATTTATTAAAAGGCTCCTGTAGGCCCAGCATTATCTATCTGGACTGCTTACTGAAAGAGACCAAAGTGATTCTTTATTCTGCTGAATCTGCTACGCCCTACACCAGCTTCCTCTGGCGACCTCCCCTTTTCTCTCACTCATATGCTTTCCCGGGGTGAACTTATTTTATCCCCAGGGTGTCTCCTGCTACTGAAGATTTCTAATCACCTTTTAAATTAGCCTTACCTTTCCCCAGAGGTCAAGCCCAAATGTCCAGCTGTTCATTCCCTAAAATTTGCTCCACCTTCAGAAGTCCATAAGTATGTAACTTGGTACTAGCAACCACACATCTTCCAATCTGGAAACCCGGGACTCATCCCCAATTTTTCCTCTCTCTGTCCTCTTTCCATTCTGTTAGTCTTGCAGGTTTGCCCTTAGCTTTTCTTAAGGATTTTTGTTTTCCTTTCTAGTGAGAGAGAGACAGACAGACACATGTCTTTAATAGGGTCTCACCATGCTGTGATACATCCCCTAATCTCCCAGTCTGCAGGGATCACTGGCACGTATAGTAGGCATCGTGTGCACAGGTGCTTGTAAGATCTGAACCCAGGTCTCCCATACGGCTCCAGTATCAGGTACCATGTGCCCCCTTCTCTGCGACCAGGGTATTTTGTCTCCTTGACATCTCCTGAGCTGATCTCTCCTCTCCATCCTTGATCCTATAACTTAATTCAGAAACTTCTTTCCTAGACTTTTGTAAGTGATGTGACTATTCCTTCCTGTCCTCCTCTCCAATCCATTCTTTTTATTGAGGATAGAGAAATCATTTAAGAAATAAATTTGAACACATCACTTGTCTTTCACTTGCACTAATGTCTTTGCTGCAGAATGAAGTCTGGACTCATCACATAAGTTGCTCCATGAGCTGGCCCTGTCTGCAGTACCGGCCTCATTGCTTACAAAGTCCCACCTACAGCCTCTCTCCACATGTCCCACTCCACTTGGAGTTTTTAGAATACCTGACAACACTATGTCAGCCCTGCCATGCTCATTTCTACCTGGAATTCTCTCCCACTCCCGTCTACCTCACAATTACTTCTTTAGTTCCTAAGTCCTAACTCAAGCACAATCTCCTCCATGAAATGGTTTTGTCACTCTCTCTTCTAGATAAGATTGACAGATTTCACCAGTATCTCCCATGATACTCTGGATGTACCCTTGTCACAGAACCTGGAATACACTGGGGCACTTGGTGGTTACATGTTCTGAGCTTACTAGTTCCTAAGTCTCTTATTGTCTTTGCATTCCCAGTGACCACCAGAGTGACAGGTACTTAACTGATGCTTTTAAGTATTTAAAAAAGGCTTGTTGAATAAGTAAATAACCAGTATATTTATCCTGGAAAAGGATTTGATAATTTGATATTTTGCCTGGTTTTTAAGTATTATTTTTTGTTAATTTGGCCAGTGTACTCTCTTTCTTTGAAATGGAAAGAGATAGGGAAAAGTTGCTTATATTTTAGCATAAGACATACATTAAATTTAAGCAAGTAGGCTATTAGACTAGAAGGATAGAATTAGAGTAAACCAAAGAAAACATTTGTGCCAGATCTTTCATTTCAGAGGTAAAAGCTGAGCAATTTAATCATGTACCATAAGGGCCCATAGCTAATTAGTGGCAGAATTGGATCAATATCCCCATTCAGTGTCCTTATTGTCTCATGCCTTGCAATGTGAGGAAAGCCACTCTTTACTGAGTTTCGTTGCTGTGCCAAGCACTGCTTTGGGTCACTGGTAGAGGTTTTACTCTGTAATCTCTGCAGATAGGTGCAGCTTTCAGTTTTATAATCTTGTATTATTTTTGTCCCTCCTGCCTGGCATGGTCTACCACAGCTGTGCTGAACACAAACATTTCTTTTTGGGATCACTGTAACATGTTGCTAGGTCACTTCTCTGATCTTCAGTGTTTCATGAGTTGTATCACAAGCCTTCCTTGACTACATTAATTCTTCTCAAAAGAATTCTCATTGGCACCAGGGGATCCATTGGATATAAATTCCCAAGTCAGGTTCAGCA
>NW_006159500.1:854140-855569 GCF_000334495.1 Tupaia belangeri chinensis | reverse complement strand
CAGCAGTTCTCTCCTTTGCTGGTCTTTTCTAGCCTCTCCCTGGCTTCCGCAGCAGAATCACTGTTCCCCACACTGTTCCCCTCCGTTGCCTGTTAACCAATTTCTCCATTTACCCATTAAGTACCGATATGTCCCAGACACCTCTTTCTCAGTATTTGAAACCCATCCAAAGGGTTTGTTGTATCAAAATAACACAGATTGTAAGATCCCAGAACTGTTTAGAGAACTAGACTACATCCATTGTTTGGAATGAAAAAATAGATAATTAGCATGATGTGGAAAGCTGAGAGTGGCCAAAATCATGACCTAAGGGTGGAATAAAAAGAAGGCATTGACAGAAAAAAGGGGAATGTTAAATCGATGGCCAATTTAATAATCAAAGATTTGGGGGAAATTCGTATTGTTCATATTATTCATATTCTGTCTTCCAGAAGATATGAAATACATGTCAAAATAGGTTATGATGATAAATAACAATTGGATATAAATTTCATATTAAAATATCAAATATACTAAGCATAGTACTATCAAAAGCCCTGGACTCTCCGAAGAGGTGACAGATTCACACTGGGGTTCGTATGTCATGTATATACATCCTCTGTCCTTGAGCACAAGTGTATTTGGTTGAAATATGTGCAAACTGGATAGTTTCAGTCAAATGCACCATGTGTTTTATGAGATGGCAAAACATTGGTACCTATTTCTTTCATTTCTTTTTCTCTTCAGAAGCTGCTTCAACTCATATACGCAATCTATCAGTTAGTTTTCCAGCTTGCCAGCCTCACTAGCTCTATGGAGAGAAATAACAAAAAACAAGGAAAAAATGGAAAACCACAAACAGCATGTCACATTTCCTGAGCTACTTGTGTTGAGCATGTTGCATTATGTCACTTAATCTTCTCAACAGCCCTATGAAATAGGTTGTCTTACCATCCTATTTTATAAATGAAGTCACTACAGGTTTAGAGAGTTGAAAAGTAACTTATCCACACACACATAATTACTAAAACTTCTAGCCGAGCTAAGGTTTGAGAATCTAGTATTCTTAACTACAGCACTTCACTGCCTGAAAGCACATTATGGCTCAAAATGGCCAATGCAACATGGTGAGTGCCACATCTGATTATAAAAGGAAAACTAACAGTCATGCCATGTGAAGTTTATGCTTTGCTATTGTTGCTTCAGAATACACAAGGCTGGGGCCAGCAGATGGCATAGTGGTTACATTGCTGGACTCTGATGAGGCCAACTGCGGTTTGAGTCCTGGACCTGGTGGCTTAAAAATCATGCAGGCTGGGGACCAGCAGTTAGCATAATGGCTATGTCGCTGGACTCCCACATAGTTGACTGCAGTTCGAGTCCCGGACCCAGTGGCTTACACTCATGCTGGGTGCGTGTGTGTGCGTGCCCAAGATCCCGAGAGAAGAAT
>NW_006159500.1:835074-853825 GCF_000334495.1 Tupaia belangeri chinensis | reverse complement strand
GGTCGACTACACGGGAGTCCAGCGACATAGCCATTACGCTAACTGCTGGTTCCCTAGGGGATTTTTTTAGACTACCCAAAGCACAGATATTTGTGGAGCCACAAGAAAATTCAAAACTTCAAAAAATTAGCATAGAAAAAAGTGTTGGTGATTTTTAGAAGTGTTGGTGATTTTTTTAAAAAACTGAAAATCAAATCAAACCCCGAAAATTTACTCAGGGCTGAAAAACAAATAATCAGAAGAAAAAGACGAGCTCATGAAATAGTCATGGGGAAAGAATCTGGACAATGCAACTGTCAAGATTTGGGTGGATTAGAAGTAACTGATCCTCGGCTCAGAGTCAAGGAGGTGAAGTGAATGGACCACTCCATTCTCTGCCTGCTACATGACACTGTCTAGCTACATAAATGTCACACCTGGGGCTTTCATCTCTTAAGGCCTGCAAGTTCTAAGCATGTATCCTTTTTTTCCCTGTTACATGTTTTACTAATCTTTCTAAAAGGAGGAATGATGTATGTTTTCTCACTCAGTTCCCCAGACCATTTATTCTTTCACCTTTCTTAAATGCTCTCTGCTTTTGAGAGCCTTCTGTGTTAAGAAAAGAGTGCTCTCACATCCTTGACCTGTAAGTTTGAAGAATCATCCAAAGACTTTTTTTTTTTAAGAGTCAGCTTTGATGTTTCTGAAAATAGAAATTATATTTTAAAAGTACTTTTAAAGAGAGAAGTCAAACGACGGTGACAATCCAATTTAGAGGACCAGACGGCTGCTTCAGAAGTTTTGAGACTAAGGAAATAGTAAAGGAGTGATATTATCAAGTAGTTGCATGAAATAGTAATCAGTATTTCTAAACCATCAAAATATTAGTACATGTGCTCAATAATCAAAGAGACCATTAAGATGTTGATGAAGATCAAATGAGATCATTTACTTCATACAGAAAACAATTTATGTTAAGGTCACATGTCTGTATTTTTTATGGATTAGGGCCAATATTTTATACTCCCTATGCCTTTTTCTGTAGTACAGTGAGAACAAATTTGTTACAAAAATCAGTAGGAGCCCAGAATAGAGCTTGTACATTTTTGAATCTAAAACTGGAAAAGGAAGTGGACGAGTATAAAATATCTCTATTATATTCATCATCATTAAGTCTATTTTTATTGAAGCCACTGCTTTTTTCAGGCACTAGGATACTTTTAAAATAAAATTGCTCCCCACTGCTTTTAATCTCACAGAGACTTGGTATAATCAAGCTGGAGAAGCAATTGCTTTCCTGAACATTTATCATCCCTTGCGCTAAAATCATGTGACACTCGGAATTGCTCAAGTTACTGGCAAATATCAGAGTAACATTTTGTCATTCTTAGTTACTACAGAGCACACTGGTTTCATTGTGAACAGAAGAGTTTGTTTAATTGGTAATTTTGTAGTAAGGGGGACTGATCCACCTTATATTGGGATTGGGGTACAGGAGTAATGGATGGTCTAGAGTTTTTGTAGGAACAGAAGAAATTATTACTCCTTTCTTAGACTAGTGAAAAGGAAAGTTTTCACAGATGACTGTGAAGTGTGTTAGGCTGTGTGGGCTACAAAAAATCTCCACTCATTCTTTTTCATTAATCAGTTATGCTTTACAGAGTGAATCATACATGCTCTTTTTAGCTTTACATCACTAAACTTTTTTTTTTTTTTTTTTTTGAAAAGCTTTTTATATGTGAATCATACATGCTCTTTTTAGCTTTACATCACTAAACTTTTTTTTTTTTGAGAAAGCTTATCAGTACATGATAAGAAATTGTTTTCTCTACTTAATCTTGGTCCCCTAAAAGGAAAATCCTCCTGGTAAAGGAGATGTCTGGGAATCCATTTACCTCTCTCCTGTTGCTCAGCAGCAAGTCTCTAATGCTGCCATGATTCTGCCACATCTTTTGGGACTCTCTATCATCCCCAGTGGGGTGACAGGTCATGTAGGTCTGCCTTCCTCCACCTCTCTGCCTACCTCCCAGTAACTCAGAAGTGAACTGGCCCAGGCCCAGCATACACCCTGGAAAGAAAATGCTGGCCTGCACTCCTGACCGCCACTCCCGAGAGCGCTTTTTTGGGATACCTCACATCTATTCTGAGACTCAAAGCTGACGACTCACAGAGACAAGTTGTCAGGCCACAGCAGCCTTTCAGCTTGGATTGTTACTCTTTTATTTTCTGAGATTCCGCATTTCCATGTGGACTTGCCTCTCATTGCTAGGAAGACTAGGCCTCTATCTGCCTAGTGTCGATGGAATTAATCAATATGTCTGATTGATAAAGACCCTTTCCGTACTTATCTTAGCATTTAGAAAAACCGTGTGCATTTACAAGTATCTTTTGAGTCCTTATTATGTTTCTGGTGCTAAGAGTTCCATCTCGCCACCTCAGAGTCTGCAATATAGCTACTTTAGGGGACAATTGTAAAAGTGAAATAGCTTGAATATTGACTGGGGTAGGAATGCTCTAAAACCAAGTTCTTATTTGGTGAAGGCTGAAGGGAGAAGGGCCAATTTCTCTCTAAAACACTCTGATCCAACCAGTGTCCTGAGTGAGTGCTTCAGTTAGCTATAGTCCATTCCCTTCAAGTGACTAAAATCTTGGTAGATAAATAAAAATTCTTCTTTCAGTCCTTTGAGTGTTCAATGGTAGATCTAGTTTTCTGCTGGCTTTGCACCTGTAGCCACACTGCACAGCTCCAGGGGGCACTGTTGACATGGGTGATAGTCTAAGATAAGATCACTTCTCCAACTATGTCTGGTGGAAGACCAGTATTTGAAAATTTCCTATTCAGTCAAAACCCAACACTTTGTTAAATTAGACTATGAAGAGAAAAATAAAAGCCTCCATTAAAAATACTGCTTGATTTAGCACACACGAAATTACATACATCACTTTATTATAAAAGTTAGAAATGCTTAGTCTCAATTTGCTATGCCTTTCTTAGAGTACAGGTGACCACAGTTTCTAAACTGGTACCCATCCCTGGGACATACTCTGGCTAGCACTCCTAAATCTAAGACATAGATTCTTCGCACATGGTGCCCTCTGCCACTGTGCAGTGCAGAGACCCAGCCTTGATCCTAGACATTTTGACAGTCTAATTGTATGCCAGGGAAGAACTGCAGAAAACAAACAAATGTACATGGGAAGAAGGTGAAAAAACTCTCAAATGAGTCTTGGGTAGGACAGGGAAATTATTGGCTGCAGACCAAATACCAACCTTACAGTCCTTATTTCAATTTCATAGCTGAGCCTTGAGACCAACTTGGAGTGAGGACTTCACATTCATGATTATTAGTGACCCAGTGCCGCCAGTGGCAATGAGACCTTTCCCAGCTAATGCAGATATTCTGGCCAAAGTCCAAGTTGGATAATTGCCGCTGTCTACCTGAATGTCTTCTACCAGTGAAATTATATTTGCTCTCTTAACTACCGTGTCATATCACAGTCTAACTGAATAGTTGCCATGGTAAACTTCAGAAGTAACTTTTTCTGCCAGGTAAAATGATTTTTAAAAAGTTTTTTTGGGAGACCAGCAGATGGCGGAATGGTTACATCGCTGGACTCCCATGTAGTTGACTACATTTTGAGTCTTGGACCTGGTGGCGGCTTGAAACTCATGGTGGGCATGTGTGCATGAGTGCTCAAGATCCTAAGAGGAGAATGGAGGGGAAGGGGTTGCGGTGTGGCTATCCCCCTGGTGGGTGATTTCTTGCTTTCTGTCTCTCTCTGTCTCTCTAGCAAGCACACATGCCCTATAGCAAAAATCTCTCTAAAAACAAAAAGATTTTTTTGTGTGTATGTGAATGTGTTTATTCCTCTAAGATTTATGAATAAACAAATAACTTCACAAGGACACACTATAGGTAAATGTGTGGTCAGAATGACACTTATCATAGCAGAAATTTTACTGGATATTTATGCAACAAGGCCATGGGATCACCGAACTGAGTCTTCTGTAAATATAAAGATGCAAATGCCAATAATTGGAGGGTCTGAAAAGCCATAATTAAATGCATGGATTTTAAAGTCAGAATGTAATTTGAGTATAGGTATCTCATGGGACAGCATCATTAATAGTTCTCTGTAGATCTCAAAGTAACTAAAAAGGATTTCCAATTTTCTTGACACAAGGCAAGAATAAGTGATTGAGATGATGGATATACTAATTACCCTGATTTTATCATTACACATTGGATTCTTGTACTGAAAAGTCACATTGCACCCCACAAACGTGTACAATTATACATGTCCAAACAAACATGCAGCATTTTAAAAAAAGAGTTAAAAAAATCTTGAAAAAAAGTTTAGGGCATAAGTCTATTTAAGGTTTCCACCCTCTGCACAATTTTGGTGTGTCTATTCTTTTCTTGTACAGTTGGTGTAAAAGAGGCTATAAAAGTATAAATCTCTGAATATTCATGCACAAATAAAAATAGACTTAGATTTTTCTCCTTTTTCTGAATCTGACTCCACACAGTTGCCAGCCGTTTTCTTACCACACGTCCAACTATGTTGGTGAAACAACTACTTTGTGCATCATTTCGCATTGGTCTAGAGTGGCCCTACAGGATCTGTCCCCATCTCAATTACCCAACCTCATCTGTTTGTTTCCCAATATAAACTTTCATTCAAGTTCTGCTTGTCAAAGAACTCCTTTAACTGGCCCTAGACCTTCTCACTTCTAAACTGTCATGGCTACTGTCATGGCTATGCTCACTGTTTTCTCTACCCTTTTAACCTTAAACCCCTTGTCTATCTTTAAGCTTGCCTCTGGGTGCTGCTTTTCCTACACTATTATCACTTTTCTTTGCCTCACAGGATTTTAAGTATTATCTCCTGTATTGCTGTGTATCGATAATTTCAGGTGTGTGAACCCGACTAATTCCTTAAGAATATGATGTATTCTTTATTGTAAAAATTTTTTCCCTAGATTTTTTGCCATGTGCTGGAGAGATAAAGGGGGAGAGTAAGAAATCCCCTCAAAGGGGATGGCCATGCTGCAATCCCTTCTCCATTCTCCTCTTGATACTTTTGGCACACACATGTGCCCAGTGTGTTTTTAACCAGCCTTAATCAGTACACCACCTGCCAACCCCAAGGACATGACATACTCTTCACAGGCATGAATAAACTGAATAGAGTATTTCCCCTTCATGTTTTGTGAAAAGCCTAACTAATCCTCTCCTCCATCTCCCATTCAATATTCCTTGATCCCCTGTATCCCAGGGTAGGTGTGCTAAAGATGTGCCATATCCACTTCTCATTCAGGAGTTTTGGAAAAATCTTAGGAAGAAGTATTGTTTCTCATTGTGAATACAAGTGGAAGGGGGACAAGGAGAGGGAAGAGGGAAGAGGGAGGAGAGAGGAGTGGGTAAGAGGGGATCAAAATGACATGGTACTGGCATACATACATAGCACAATGGAACATAACAGAGAATCCAGTAATAAACCCCAGGATATAGAGTCACCGGATTTTTTTGACAAAGGACACAAGACAATTTGGTGGAGCAAAGAAAGTCTTTTCAATAAACTGTGCTGGGAAAACTGGATGTCTATCTGCAGAAAAAATAAACTAGATGTCTACCTGCAGAAAAATGAAATGAGAGCCTCTATTAACAGAAATCAACTCAAAATGGATTAAAGATTTAAATGTAAAGTCCCAAACTACAAAACATTCTAAAAGCTATGAGAAACACTCATTTGATAACTAAGAAGTCATCGCTAACATCAGAGAATTTTAGTATTTGGGGGACAGAAACCAGGTATTGGTAGATTAAGAGGTACATGGTGGGTAAGGAGATTCAGGTATGAGGTAAAGCCTATTCCTCCAACAATAACTACCCAAAATGATACATCAATTATGGTGGTATGTGGGATATGTGTAGTCATACACATGGATGATCTTTTAAGACAGCTGGCCGAGAATGGGGTTTGTGTGTATGTGTGTGTGTTGGAGGTAGGGGGAATGGTGGTGGAAGGGCACTGCAGATCCAAGAAAAAGTTCTTGAAGAATGGGATACATTTGAGTAAGTAATAGGTTAAGGTTAAGGTTCTCAAAGAAAAAGGAAGTTATAACTGTATCCACAAAAAAGAGGATACTGATGAAGCAGTTCCATAAGTCCACAAGAGTGACTTTTCAGATCAATGTAAAGCTGATAGAGAGACTACAACTCTTCTTTTGAAGCCAGAGGGAAAGAAAGGAGGAAGAAATGGATGCAAGCTAGTTTCTGACACATGAGAAAGAGGAATTTATAAATACTTAGGAAGATGGCATCTTAGATTAGCTTCGGCTAAATACACATCTAGTGAGTGTATTTTAATGGTCATGACTGTTTTCATTTGTTCTCTTTACATAAGAGTAGTGATTTACATGACAAGTGGCAAGTAGTTTCTAGTGGGACCCCAACCACTTAAAATTGCTAGCATATGTGGTTTAGATCTCTTAACATGAAAAAAATACATAACTAAAACATAATATCTCAAATTTACAGCCATTTAACTGAAATAGATTCATTTCTTTTTGCGTCACTGTTTTATTCCAAATTTCAAGTGCAAGTGTCACTTTTGGTACTTCTTTCAATCTACCAGTGGAAGATACTTTACAACATAAAACTGTTTTTGAACTACAATGCCTTCTAATGCTCATGAATGCATTCTAATGCTCATTAAAATTCTCTCTCCTGGAAACGTAAAACTGATGTATCTAATGCACTACCGAAGTCTTCATAAATGTCCCACACTTTGTCAAATAACGTTAATTGCAAGGAGAGGCAAAACATAATACATTTTCTTTAAATTTTAGGGCAATGAGCATAACGTTCATTAATGTCATATAATAAGTGCAATTATTTTCACTTGCAGTTTTGGGTAGAATTTATATTCATTAACATTTGATGGTTCCATATTCTGCCTTCATGGAGGCACAGTGATTCAACAGTCTTCCTGGCAACGTCTTTGGCATTTACCATCTGCAATTCTTTAGCACATAACTTTACTGCACACAGTCCACTTACATTTCTGCTCTCATGCATAAACCTGGCAACATCTTTGGTATTTACCATCTGCAATTCTTTTTTTTTTTTGGAGAGATTTTCACTGTAGGGCACGTGCGCTCGCCAGACAGACAGAGAGAGACATAGAGACAGAAAGCGAGAAATCACCCCCCAGGGGAGATGGCCACGCTGCAATCCCTTCTCCTCCATTCTCCTCTCGGGATCTTGGGCACGCACGCACACGCGCCCGGCGTGAGTTTTAAGCCACCGGGTCCGGGACACGAACCGCGGTCGACTACGTGGGAGTCCAGCGACATAGCCATTACGCTAATTGCTGGTTCCCCCATCTGCAATTCTTTAGCACATAACTTTACTGCACACAGTCCACTTACATTTCTGCTCTCATGCATAAACAACTAGCACTCCTGAGGCAGAGCACATTTTTGACATAACCAGCATAATTTCCAAAATACAATTTATTACACTATCGTGGCAGATACTGAGAAGTATGGCTTCTCTTTAAAATTTAACTTGTAAGATTTATAAAACCAGGGGAATTTGAGACTCAGCAAATTTATTGTTTCCTGGTGATTTTTAGATTTGAGTTTATAGTTTTTTAAAAAGTCGACCAAAAAGACAGTAAGATACCTTCTCATCCCCACATAAACATAATTCATTGGAATTGATTGACAATATTTTATGTAATAGTAAGTTTCATCATTTTCCTGTCATTTCAGAATTGTTGTTCATAACCATTATTACTTCTTTCCTTTTTCCTTCTGAAATTTCAAGTTCTGTTACTGCCAAGTTAGGTATAAGGTTAATAAAATTTGTGGTATGAGCTCAAGAATATTACCACTATAGTTTACAAAGTGAAAATAGATTCAAAATAACACATAGAAAGCAAACTATATGTGCTCCTTAACTTAGGATGGGGTTATGTCCCCATAAACCTATCGTAAGGTAAAAATTCAACTTGCAAATGCATTTAATATATCTAAACTTCTATACATTATGGTTTAGCTTAGGTTAATTTAAATATGCTCAGAACACTTCCATTAGCCTATAGTTGGGTAAAATCATGAAACACAAACCTTATTTTATTCAAAGTCCTGACTATATCATGTAATTTATTAAATGCTGAGTGCAAAAAACAGAACAATTAGATAGGTACTTGAAGTATGGTTTCTACTGAATATATTGGGTTGTTGGAAAAATCACGATGCATCTTTGCATACGAAAACATAGAGAAATACATCATAAATTTTCTGACAACTCAATATATCAATTTCACATCTTTGTAAAGTCAAAAATTTCAAATTGAGTCATTGTAATTTGGAGACAGTCTGTATTCTTTACATCTCTTTTCTCCTGGAGTGCCCAAATAATGAATGCACAATTGTAACTATATCTATAACTCAAAAACATAGAGAAGTCACATGTTTGAGATGTTATAAACATTATAGGCTTTTTGTTCAAAACTGGGGAGTTGGTGGCTTGAAAACTTCAGTGTTATGCCCAAAGAACCATGTGAATTAGCACAGTTTCGACTACGAACCCAGTATTCTGATTCTGGGTAACTGAATTTTTCATCACCAAATGCTTACAGTAAGCCTTTGTGGAAGGACATTTTTAAGGGAGAGTATTGTTGTACAGCAGGATTCTTACTGAAGACATTGAGTGAGGGTATTTTTCCCCATTTATTCACAATAGAGTGTATACCCATGTGTATACACATGTGTATACCCATGTGTATACACACACACACAAACACACACACACACACACACACACACACACACACAGAGTTGGGTCAGGGAGGGAAGTACCGTTCCCGGGGTCTGTTACTCTGCAATCCCCTTCCTCCAACCCTCCATCCTGTCAGATCTCAGGTGCTTCCTGTACACCTGATGTTTTTCAGGCCAACTGGGCTGGATATCTGAACTGTAGCCACCATTTGGAATCCAGTTTCTCTTAAACAGCATGTTAACATTGTGCCATGGAGCTGGCTCCTCAGGTCATTGCTGTATGGCATATTTTAAAGCCCTAACAAGATTTTATTTTGTTCAGTGGATGTCCCTAGATTTGGAACAGCACTTGGGACATTTATGTTATCAACGAAGAGGACAAAGACTAACTAGGCTAAGATTTGATATGTAACCAAAGAAAACTGAGTACTTTGAGGTTACTAAAAACCCAAATGAGAAAAATCTGTAGAAAACCAGTTTTGTCTGTTTTTGTACCCTTAGCTGCATTATTTTACTCACATGCGAACCTTCTTGACTTTGTTTTGTGACTGTCCTCTAATGTCCTAAAGGAATAAGATAATTCAACAAATATACATGCCAAGCTCAGAGGAAAAGAATGCTCTATCAGATATAGTCCTTTTGAAGGAAATAAGTTATGTAATAACTAGGTATAAGTGCCAGAGACATTCTCCCCAGACCTAGAAAAGAAAATCATACAATTTGTCTGGAATCATAAAAGACCTTGTATTGCCAAAGCAATACTGCACAATAAGAGTGGAGTGGGCAACATCTCACTTCTTGACCCAAAAATATATTGTAAAGCTGTGATAATCAAAACAACATGGTATTGGCACAGAAACAGACATGTGGACCAATACAACAGAAGAGAGACCCCATAAATAAAACTCCCAAACATATGCAAACTGATTTTTGACAAAGGGTACCAGTCAATCCAGCGGGGAAAGGAAAACCTCTTTAGCAAATGGTGCTGGAAAAGCTGGATATCCATCTGCAGAAAGATGATTCTGAACTCCTACCTCTCACCATTGACAAAAATCAACTCAAAGTGGAGCAAAGATCTAAACCTAAGACCTGAAACTATAAAACTACTGCTGGAAAACACTAGGGAAACTCTGGGAGACATTGGGGTAGGCAAAGACTTCTTAAACAAGACACCCAAAGCACAGTCAATAATCCCAAAAATAGACAAGTGAGATTACATCAGATTAAGAAGTTTCTACATGGCAAAAGACACAGTAATTAGTATCAATTGACAGCCCTCAGAATGGGAAAATATTTTTGTAAACTATGTGTTAGATAAGGAACTGATAACCAGATTACACAGGGAACTCAAGCAGCTGTCCCAAAAAAGATGATCAACCCTATTAAAAGATGGAAGAATGAGTTGAAAAACCACTAAGGAAGACTTACAAATAGCCAAAAGGCATATGAAAAAATGCTCATCATCTGTCTTTATAAGAGAGATGCATATCAAAACCACAATGATATACCACCTAACCCCACTCAGAATGACTAAATTAAAAAAACAAAAAATGATAAGTGCTGGTGGGGTGTGGTAAAAGAGGAACTCTCTTACACTGCTGGTCGGAATGTAAATTGGTCCAGCCACTATGGAGAACAATATGGAGATCCTGCAAAGATCTATAAATAGAACTACCGCATGATCCAGCAATTCCAGTCCTTGGTATCTACCCTTAGGACAGAAGAATCCTTAGTTCGAAAAGTGCTTGCACATCAATGTTTATTGTGGCATTATTTACAATTGCTAAGACATGGAACCAACCCAAATGCCCACGACAGATGAATGGATTGAAACAGTGTGGCATATATACTCTATGGAATACTACTCAGCCATAAAAAACAACAAGACTCTGGCTTTTGACAGAAAATAGATGAATAAGTAAGATTTACTGCTGAGTGAAGCACGCCAGGCTATGAAGGAGAGACATTGTACGTTTCCACTTAATATATACTGAATGTCTGCACTCTATAGCTGAAACTGAGTGACTAGAGGTTATAGAAACCTAGAAAATGGCTATATACCAGATACAGTGTGGGAAGAGGATGGGTGAGGGAAGAGAGTCTGAGGAAGGATATTAAGAAGAAAAATAGAGAGGCAAGGGTTTTATGGGATAAAGAAATGGGTTACTATCTGTTGAAGATAACATATATAGTATTCTCTACTGGACTGGTGAGAAATGTATACATGTTGGAATATTCACTTTGCAAGCAAAGTGACATATATGACTGTATGAAAGAAATTGGAATAAAATATATATATAATAAAATTAACATCTTAAATGCCTATTTACAATCAGCAAGGATTCAGGTGTGCTATATGCTGCTTGTTAAAGATCCGGCTTCACTGGTTCGAATCTTTCATTCTGCTGAAAAAGTAAGCCACATGCCTGCTGTCCAGTCATGTTTGCTCAAATTACTGCAACTTCAGTGTGGGTAAACATCTACTGAAGTTGCTAGAAGTTTTCTCACATCTGATGGTTTCAGGA
Source organism: Tupaia belangeri chinensis (assembly GCF_000334495.1). Classification (NCBI taxonomy): domain Eukaryota; kingdom Metazoa; phylum Chordata; class Mammalia; order Scandentia; family Tupaiidae; genus Tupaia; species Tupaia belangeri. Next base: position 842,524 of record NW_006159500.1, on the reverse strand, counting down.
CTACCATACATCTTTCAAATACTTCTTTTCTGAGGATGGTCTAACTGCTAGGGTCCTTAAATACAAATCCATTTCTTCGGTCGAGTCCTGACCTGGTCATTTATGTGTACTACTAACCTTAGTTGCGTACTGGTAACCTTGAAAGAAGTTAAGAACTTAACTCCAGTCTTGTAGGGTAGACCCTGCATTCTTGTAAATACATTGTAAATAATTAACTAAGGCCAAAATGCAACAGAAAAACTAATTGTAGTTAGTAATTTGTAATTTGAACTGTAACTGAATATCATAACTTCATATGTATTGTTTTATATTGTATTTTTTCTTTACTGATCGCTCAGATAATAAGAGAAATTCCATAGTATTTAATATCATAGAAATGACTGGACAATGTATTCTAGAAAACAATATACTACTAATAAAATTGAAGTGAATGCTTGTATATATTAGAAGAGTCTTAAACCCTTTTCTCTAATGCTGTCACTGTCAAATAATTAACTTTTTTTCCCCCTTTTTTGGAGAGTTTTTTTTGCTATAGGGCACGTGCGCTCACCAGACAGAGACAGACATAGAGACAGAAAGTGAGAAATCACCCCTCAGGGGGGGTTGGCCACGCCGCAATCCTCTCCTCTGTCCTCCTCTCAGGATCTTGGGCACGCACGCACATGTGCCTGGCATGAGTTTTAAGCCACTGGGTCCGGGACGTGAACCGCAGTCGACTACATGGGAGTCCAGTGACATAGCCATTACGCTAACTGCTGGTCCCAAAATAATTAACTTTTAATAGCACAAGACTATTGTCAGCATGCTACACTGAGAGGTAAACATGGATGCAGGTAGAGCAGGTACTGATGCTGTCAGTGTTTAGCACTGTGTGTTAAACTGTGCATATGTTACAAAAACACAGTATTAGGCACTTGCCAGCTAGGACTGCTGCCTCATGAACTCTAAAAAAAGGAAAACAGGATCCCATTACGTGCATATATTTTTTAAAGTTACTCATATTGTCCATGGCTTGAATGCAATGACATGCAGTATTGTGTAACTGCTGTTTTTATTTATTTTGCATTATTTTGATTAACACCTTGCATGGAGAGCCAAATGTTTCCCTCGTTAGCTGCCCAGCAGTGGCCCTTTAACTATAGTAGAAAACCAAAAATATTTGGTGTGACTATTGGTGATAACTGGCATTTAAGGTCAGAAAAAAAAGGTCTTTATACTAGATGCCTTAAAATGCTATCTGCCTACAGCTCTGAAAGACTTTCAGATAGGCAATAAGACTTACTACATTACTGAGTTTCTGTAGAATTGTTATATGAGATAATAAAACTTGCTCGTTTAATCTAAATAAAAAAGCCTGCTATATCCTATTACATGTGTACTGAATTTGCTATCTATAAGACACTTTAGCTGTATATTCTCCCATTCTTATTTAGAAAAAGATATTAAAAATTTAATTGACCTATAATAATCGTACATATTTATAGATTACAAAGTAATGCTTTAATACATGTACACAAGGTGTAATGGTCAAATCCCAGTGATTGGCTTATCCATCACTTCAAACATTGTTTCTTTGGGTTGAGAACATTTGAAATCTTCTCTTCTAGCTATTTTGAGATATACAGTACGTTACTTCTAAGTATACTCATTCTATTGTCCAATAGAATACCAAAATCTATTCCTTCTTTCTAATTGTAACTTTGTACCCAATGGCCACCCTATCCCTTTCTCTTCTCCACTACCATTCTATATTGCATAAAAATACTTCAGACTTTTACCCTCCACTTCATAATTTATATTTTTGTTGCCTTAATTTATGTCTTTTTATATTGGGTATTCCTTAACCAGTTATTATATCTACAGTTATTTTTGGCCATTTTGACTTTTAATCTTTAACCTAGAAATTTAAAAGATTTACATAGCACCATTACAGTGCTAGAATATTCTGAGTTTGATTATAATTTATTCTTCAGTTTTATTTCATTTCTTTTTGCTTCTAGTTGAAACACTCCCATAAGCACTTCTCGTAAGGCAAGCCTAGTGGTAATAAATCCCCTCAACTTTTGGTTGTTTACAAATTGATATATTAACCTCTTTGGGGGCGTTGTATGTGTAGTGGTGGTAGAACAGGATATTTTTGGATCAGTGAGAGACTGCAATTTTATTTTTATGGCACATTATGATAAAGATTTGAAAAAGCAACTTGTCACCAAAATCTCTTTGATGCTATCCCCCTCACCCACATCTCTTGTAACCCTAAATAAAATGAGATCTAATATACTAAGTAGTACAAAAACATTTTTTGGAACCTACCACAAAACACCATTTCGCCAACTTAGACACTGGCACAAAGAGGAATGTTAGCTCTTTTGAGCAGAAGAATTTGAATTGAATGGCAGGAAATAAAAATAATCCAGGATATTGTGAGGGGAAAAAGTGTACCCCCCCCAATATCTGGGAGTTTCTCATTCAAAGATTTAAAAATGACTTGGGAGAAAAATAATACAAATAAAAATAATACAGTCTGACAATGATGTACATAGCATTTACATTGTATGAAGTATTACAAGTAATCTAGAGAGGATTTAAAGTATATGGGAGGCTATATATTGGTTATATGCAAATGCTAACCATGTTGTATAAGGAACTTGAACAGTCATGGGTTTTGTTATCTGTGTGGGTCCTGGAATGAATGCAAATAAATGTGCCCAACAGATTCAAATATAAAACTTGGTTTTCAAGTGACCAAAACAATGAAATCGGCTACACGCACACACACACACACACACACACAAAAAAAAAACCCAAAAAACAGAAAAACACATTAAGAAGAAACTGAATTTTGGGGGACCAACAGTTGGTGTAATGATTACATCATTGGACTCCCATGTAGTCAACTGTGGTTCAAGTCCTGGACCTGGCAGCTTAAAATTCACATTAAGTACGTGTGTGTGCATGCGCAAACTCCCAAGAGGAGAACGGAGGAGTAGGGATTGTGGAATGGCAATCTCCTCTGGGAGTGACTGCTTGCTTACTGTCTCTATGTCTTTCTCTGTCTCTCTGGTGAGTGCATGTGCCCTAGAGCACAAATCTCTCTCTAAAAAAAAAAAAGAAAAAGAAAAAAAAAAGAAACTAAATTTTTTCCCCAACTGATTTGAGTCATCACAGTAACTCAAAATATTGCATCTTGATGCCAAATCTAGTACCAAATTCTATTTAACCTTTTGCTTGTTACTCCTTCCCTTCCCCTTCTTGATCATTAAGATTAGATGTTTGTAGTCCTCAGTCTTCACAATGTTTCTCTTCTTCATTCATAAATACTCCCTAAAGTTATAATCCAGTTTGCAGCTTTAAATGCCCTACTCATACCAGCTATCTTTATATGACCAGCTAAGAAGCATTTCAGGCTAACCCATCCCAAACTGGACTTTTGACACACCTTCCATCCTATCAATCAAAGCAATTCTGTTCTAGTTACTTAGGTCAAAAAGCTTGCATTCTTTTTTTTCCTTATATGCTTTATCTTGTAAATTGCAAATCTTGTGACTCTTCACAGTCTATTTCTTACTACCTCCACTCCTGTTATATTTATGTAAGCTTTCTTCATCTCTCATTTGGGCTGCTGTGAAAGCTGACTCGTTTACCAGTGTGTGTCCATCCTTGCTCACTCATGTCTATTCTTAACACAGTAGCCAGAGTAAGCCTTTTAAAATTTTAGAGCATTCCTTTGCTCAAACACTACAAAGGGTTTCCATTTCATTGAAAAGTGAAATCTAAAGTGCTTCCTATGGCCCATGGTTACCTCAGACTCTATCTGCCTCCCTTCACCCTCAACAATCTCTTCCTCACTTAGCTTTAGACAAATAACCTCCTTATTGTTACTTGTTTACATCAAGAACCGCCCCACCTCCAGGCCTTCTGTCTTCTGGGCACCAAGCAGAAGAAAGAATATTAGAACTTGAGGATACAACTTTGAATAGTCCAAACCACCAAAAAGACAACCATTAATAAAGGAAATATATGCAAATTATAGCACACAATGCAAAACTAAATAGCCACATAATAAGTATCCCAGAAGGTGAAGAGATATGAAAAGGCACAGAAAAACTAATTCTTAAAATATTAATTCAAACCTTCCTAAACTACAGAGTGATTCAGATCCAAGAAATTTAAAGGATGCCAATATAGTCAATCTAAGATTGTCTCCAAGGCACATTATAGCCACAATGTCAAGAGTCAAACATAAAGAGAAAATGCTAAAAAAAAGACTAGAGATAAAAGCCAAGACCTACAAAAGATACCATATCAATCTAACTTCAAAGCTCCTACAGCAGAAACCTTACAGTCCAGGAGGGAATGGGAAAACATATTCAAAATTATTAAGTAAAAATAGTTTCCACTGAGAATATTATATCCAGCAAAATATCCCCTCAAATTTGAAGGAGAAAGAAAATAAAATAAATAAAATAAAATAAAATAAAAGGAAGTACAATACCTGGAAACAAAGGGAAGAAATAACACCATGGATAAATGTGAAATTGCAGAACTCATTATTAGAATAACCATACTAGGAAGCAAGAGAAATGACTCAATTCCTTCCACTCTAGAGATCTATCATATAGCAAAGATAAATAATGAAAGAAGAGAAAAGGAAATAGGATAACACCACTAATCAAGAAACAACCAACAAAATGGCAGCTGAAAAGTTATACATATCAGTAATATCATTGAATCTTTCATCAGACATCAAAACATACATTAATAGATTGCCTGAATGGGTAAAAAAACCCAGACACCTTCAATATGCTGCTTTTAAGAAACAGACTCACTAATAAAGACAAACAGATGACAGATAAAGACTGGAAAACACCATTTCATGCAAATGAAAAAAAAAAAAAAGACATATGTTGGTGTTGTCAACTCAATAGCAAATAACATAGACTTCAAGATAGAATATTTAAAAAGAGAAAAGGGGAGTTATTATAATGTATTAAAAGGACATACTTTTGAAGGAAATATAGCAATTTAAAATATTTACACATCCAGGACCTGCTGATGGCATAATGGTTACGTGGCTGGCCTCTCACGTAGTCAGTCAACCGTGGTTTGAGTCCTGGACCTGGTGGCTAAAACCTCATATCTGGTGCATGTGCAAGTGTGCCCAAGATCCTGAGAGGAGAATTGAGAAGGGATTGCGGTGTGGCCATCCTCACCTGAGGGGTGATTTCTTGCTTTCTGTCTCTGTGTCTCTCTCTGTCTGGTGAGCACACACACCCTATTGCAAAAATGTCTCAAAAAAAATGTACACATTCAACTTCAAGGCATTCAAATACATAAAACAAGGACTGACCTTATGGAAGACATAGATATTAACTCTCTAATTGCTAGCTTTTTAACATCCTACTCTGACCTTGGATAGATCATATAAACCAAAAAAATAAACACAAGAGTTACATTATGCCATAAACCAAATGGAGCTGACATATAGTTATAGGCTATTTCACCTTACAACCACAGAATACACATTTTTTTGGGAGGGTGGTACGTGGAACATTCTCTAAGATTGACCATATGAAAGGGCACAAAACAAGCCTCTGCAAATGTAAAAGTAGAAATCATACCTAACATCCTCTCTGCTCATAGTGGAATTAAACATGAAACCAACAACAAAAATTTAAAATACACAAATGTGGAAACTTAACAACATGCTTTTATGATGATTTTGAATCTAACTGCAGAAATTAGCAATGAAATTTAATTTTTCTTGAAACAAGTGAGAATAAACATATTTCACTCCCAAACTTCTGGGATACAACAAAGGTAATACTAAGAGGTAGGTATATACCAATTATGGTTCATAAGAAAAAAAAATAGAGGGATTGCAAATACACAACTTAACAATATATACTAAGGAAGTAGAAAGGCAAGAACATGCTAAACTCAAAAGTAATAGAAGAAAAGTAAATATAAAGAGACAAGAAATAAAGGCAGTGGAGAACGAAAGAGTAATGCGAACAAAACAGCAGAAATCAAATTCTTTGAGACTAAACAAAATTGATAGACCTTTAACTAGATTTAAAAAAAAAGAGATCTAGATAAAAACAGAAATGAGACAGAAGATATTACAAAGAATATCACAAATACAAAATATGATTAGTGATTAATATAAGCAACTATATGGTAGCAAGTTGGAAAGCCTAGAAGGGATGGAGAAATTTAGCATACCTAGATTGAACCAGAAAGATAAAGTCCAAATCTTTCAAAAGCAAGCAAAGAGACTGAATCAGTAACAGTCTCTCAACAACGGCTACAAAAAGTCCAAGTCCAGATGGCTTCATTGCTGAATTCTATACATCCTTTAAAGGAGAATGACACCAATTCTCCTCAAACTATTCCAAAAGATCCAAATGGAGAGAATTCTCCCAAACTCATTCTATGAAGCAGCCACCTACATTGATACAAAAGTCATAGAAAGACACGGGAGCAGCAGTTAGTGTATTGGCTATGTCGCTGAACTCCCATGTAGTCGACCGTGGTTTGAGTCCTGGACCCAGTAGCTTAAACTCACGTTGGGTATTTGTGCATGTGTACTCAAGATCTTGAGATGAGAATGGAGGAGAAGGGATTGCAGCAAGACCATCCCCCTTGGGGGGTGATTTTTCACTTTCTGTCTCTCTGTGTTTCTCTGTCTTTCTGGTGAGCGCACGTACCCGATAGGAAAAACCTGTCCAAAAAAAAGAAAACTACAGACCCGTATCCTTGGTGAATATAGATGCAAAATTCTCAGCCAAATACTGGCAAATTGAATCTAACAGCACACTAAAATATTATGACTAAGGAGACCTTATCCCAGGGAAGCATGGATAGTTCAACATATACAAAACAATAAATGTGATACATCATGTTAACATAAAGAAAGACAAAAAGAATACGACCATATCAATTGACAAAGAGAAAGCATTTGATAGAGTTCCTTCATGACTAAAACTCTGAACAAAATACGTGTAGAAGGGGTATTTCTAAACACAATAAAGGCCATATATGACAAGCCCACAGCTCATATCATACTCAATGGGGAAAAGTTGAAAGCTTTTTCTCTTAAAACAAGAATAAGGTAAGGATGACCACTTTCTCCTCTCCTATTCAACATAGTAAGGTATTCCTGGCTAATGCAATCACGCAAGAGAGTAAGATAAAAGACATTCAAATCAGAAAGGAAACAGCTTTCCCTATTGGCAGAAAATATGATTATGCACATAAGAAAACCTGAAGGGGGAACCAGCAGTTAGCGTAATGGCTATGTCGCTGGACTCCCACATGGTCCACTGCGGTTCGTGTCCCGGACCCGGTGGCTTAAAAACTCATGCCGGGCGCGTGTGCATGCGTGCCCAAGATCTCGAGAGGAGAGTGGAGGAGAAGGGATTGCGGCGTGACCATCCCCCCTGGGGGG
>NW_006159500.1:832229-834979 GCF_000334495.1 Tupaia belangeri chinensis | reverse complement strand
AAAACCTGAAGGAACACCAAAGAAGTCTTAGATGTGACAAATTCAGAAAAGTTGCAAGGTGCAAAGTCAACATCCAAAAATCTGTAGTGCATTTTGAACTCTAACAACAAGCAAAAGAGACAGAAATGAAAACATTGATTCCATTTAAGTAATCATAAAAATAATCTAGAAATAAACCTAACCAAAGATATAAAAGATCTGTATTATGAAAATTAGAAAATACTGAAAAGAAATAGAAAAGCAAACACACAAAATAGGAAGACATCCCTTGTTCATGGATTGGAAGATACAACATAGTTAAAATGTCAGTATCAACCTAAGTGAGCTACAGATTCAATACAATTTATGTTAAAATTCCAGCAACATTTGTTAGAGAAATAAAAAAAGGTTATCGCAAATTTGTCTTGAATTACAAAAGACCCCATATTGCCAAAGCAGTTCTATACAAAAAGAGTAAAGTTGGCAGCATCTCTCTACCTTACTTCAAAATATATTACCAAGCTGGGGCCGGCAGGTGGTGTGATGGTTAGAGGTGCTGGATTCCCACATGACCGACAAGGGTTTGAGTTCTGGATCTGGCAGCTTGCTTTCTCGCTTTCTCTTTCTCTCTCTGTCTCTGTCTGGTCAAATTAAAAACTAATAATAACAAATGAATTTAAATAAATAATTCTTTTAAAAAACACATTATAAAGCCATAACAACCAAAATAGCATGGTGCTGGCACAAAAACAGACACATAGACCAATAGAACAGAATGAAGAATACAGAAAGAAACCCAAAAACATATGGTCTACTGATTATTTGGTTAGTGTTTTTGTTTGTTTATTTGTTTGTTTTTCCATAGGGTGTATGTGTTCTTTGGAAAGAGACAGAGAGAGGAAAAGTGAGAAATCCCTCAAGGGGGATGGTCACACTACAATCTCTTCTTCATTCTCCTCTCAAGAATTTAGGAATGCACACACATGTGCCCAGTGTGATTTTCAAGTTCCTGAGTCAGAGACTTGAATCATGGTTGGCTATGTGGGAGTCCAGTACCATAGCCACCACACCACCTGCTAGCCAACTAATTTTTAAAAAATTTTTTACAGAGAGAATAAAATATAGTGTAGAAAACAGTCTTTTCAACAAATTAAACTGGGAAAACTGGATATCCACCTGCAGAAAAATGAAACTAGACCCCCATCTTTCACCATTTACAAAAATTAACTAAAAATGGATTAAATACTTAAATGCAAAGTCCAAAACAATAAAAATACTGGAGGAAAATACAGGAGAGACATTTCAAATTATGGTTAGGCAAACATTTCTTGAATGAGACCCCTAAAGCAAGGGCAATAACACCAAGAATAGGTAAATGAGATTATAACAAGCTAGAAAGCTTCTGCAGAGCAAAGTAAACAACAACGAAAAAGAGACAATCCATAAAAATGGGAAAAAATATTACCAAACTTTGCTTCAGATATTGGATTAACAAGCAGCATGTACAAGGAACTCATGCAGCACACCTCCAAAAACCCTAATAAACAATATAAAAATGGGCAATTGACCTAAGAAATAACTATCAAAGAAAGACATATGAATGGCTGAAAAACATGTGGAAAGTGTTCACTTTCTTTTAGAATAGGGGAAATACAAATCAAAACCATATTGACATATTGACTAATCTAGTCAGAATGGCTATGATAAAAAAAGAAGTTAAACCAAACAAAAACCAGAGAATACATGTTGGTAATGTTGCAGAGAAGAGCAGAGAGGAAGAAATTCTTGTGCACTGGTGGTGAAAATATTAGTTAGCAGAACAACTATAGAAAGTAGAAGGTGGCTCCTCAAAAGTGTACAAATAGGATTACTTTATGATCCAGAAATCTCATGCTTGGATATACCCAGAGGACAAGTCACTCAGTTAGAGATACATTTGCACTCCACATTCATTACAGCACTATTCACAGTAGCTAAGTCATGGAATCAATGAAGTGCCCCCAAACTGATGAATGGGTTGTGAAAATATGGCATATATACACAATGAAATACTACTGAGCCATAGAGCTCAATAAAATCCTGTTTTGTGACACAAAGTGGATGAACCTAGAAGATATAATGCTAAGTGAAATAAATCAGATTATAAAAGAAAAATACCATATGTCTCCACTTAACATATACCAAATGTCTGTACACCATGGCAGAAACTGAAGGACTTAAAAGCCTAGAAATAGAGACAGTAATAGTGGATATCAGGAATTCCTTGAGTGAGGGAAGAGGAAGGATTCATGAGAAAGTTTAACAATGGACACAAGAATGCATATAAATAAGGGGAAGAGGTTATGGGTTAGAGTATCACAGCAGAGTAAAAAATATGAAAAATTTAGTATGTATTTCAAAAAAGTTGCAGAATTATTAAGAAATGTGCACAACATTATGTAATGTTCAATGCTGAAGAAGATGAATATGGGTATGTCCTCAATTTGATTATTGTATACTATATGCATGCCTTAAAAACCATACTGTAGTCCACAAAGATATAATACATTAATAGTATGTAAACCAGAAATCATAATTTTTTAAAAAAAATAAGAAAAGGGAGAAAATACTTAAATACAGATCATTTGGGATCTATGGAAGTTCACAAATTAAGTAGAGGACTTCTCTGCATTTTAATATACATAAGAGTAAAATATATGATAAGGCTCAATTATGGTAATCACTCTGGGTTTGTTCTATTTCAAACATCAAACAGAATCCTAAGGGAAAGA
>NW_006159500.1:826830-832213 GCF_000334495.1 Tupaia belangeri chinensis | reverse complement strand
TTTGTTCCACACTAGACTGAGCATCAGCCAACAATTTTTTATAAATAAATTAGTATGTTTCTTGAATCACTAAAATGGAAAAACAGCCATCCTAATTTTTAAAAAGTAGTACTAATAAGAAACGAGAATAAAAATTCTTAGATAAAGCAGAAATTGGAAGGAAAAAAAAAATACAGACTACCTGATTAATTCTCTTTAAACACATTTGAGAAAATGTGAATAAAAGAGACAGTTTTGTAGAATAACTTAATTATAAAAACTGAGCCCAGCAAGACAGACTCTCTTAATTACCACAGAAGAAATTGAGACAGTTTTAAAAGCATATACTTCCTCCCACCAAACTAAACCAAACCAAAACAAACCAACCAAAGAAACAAAAAGAAACAAAGGCCAACACACCAGAACTAGATCATTTCAAAGATGTATTATATCTTCAAGGAATAGATGAGTTCAGTACTAATTAAACTGTTTCATAGCAGAGAGAGACAAGCTAGTGATTGCTTTTATCACACCCAGCATAACTTTGATAGTAAAATCTGATAGTAAAAGGAAAAACAACAACAACAACAACAAAAAAACCACTTCAGACCTGTCATTTATCAGTGTTGCTGCAAAATTACATACAAATAAAATTTAACACATTATAACCATAATATTAAGACTAAATATAGTCTATTCCAGGAATGAAAGGATAATTCTCTACTAATGAACCTCTTAATGTAATTCATCACAATGATAAGTAAAAGTAGAAAATAATGATCTCTTTAGATGCAAAAAAGGATAAAGATTCTTAAATGGGAACTTAAGGATATGTCTTTAACACAATAAAATATGAGTCTTAATGGAAAATGCATATTATGAAAAATCTACACGTGGATTTCAAGAATTTTTATATTAAAATAAACTCATACTTTTATTTTTCATGACTATTTTTTTTAATTTGCTAGAGGACACATGTGATCATTGGAGAGAAAGAGAAACTGAGAAAGAAACCCCCAGGGAGGAGCATTATGCTCCAATTCTTTCTCCTCTCAGGATTACGGGCATGCATGCACATGCATCTAGTATACTTTTCAAAGCCAGGTCTTGGACTTGAACTGTGCTGTTGGCCATGTGGGATCTAGTTACCCTAACCATCACACCACCAGCCAACCCTCCATGAACTTATTGATGTCCTTTGTATTCTCAGATGAAAAGCCAGTCTTATGTTGAGCAATGTAAAATAAGATCATTTTCATTTAAGTCAAAGTAAAATAGGAATTTCCATAATTCCCCACAATTAATATTGTTTAAGAAACCAGTGTCCAATATAAAAATAGACAAATCAGAGATGTGTAAAAAAGAAAAGATGAGGCAAAGTGATTACTTGTAGGTGATATGACTATATACACTGAAGTCCCATGAAATGAAGTAAAAGAAAAAATGAGAATCATTGCGATAACTCAGTAAAATAACTGATCATAAAAATTAATATTAAAGATTAAAACTCCAGGTGGATAAGAAATATAAATGTAATAAATAAAGGACATATTTATTTTGGTTATGATTTCCATTGATCTCCCTCCAATAAAATGTCAGCTCTGTAAGAAAAACTATATGGTTTGCCTTTATGAATTGCTTTATTGCCTGAACCAGAAAAATGCCTAGCATATAGTGGACATTAAGAAGCACTTGTTGAGTAGAGAAAGAATTATTCTATTGTATAGATATACTTTCTTGTGCATAGATTAAAAAAATAGTTATATGATGTAAAAGAATGATGCAATGAAAAAAATCCATTAGTTGGTATTGAATTAAATAAAGGTTAAAAATAATAAGTTTTGGGACCAGCAGTTGGCGTTAATGGCTATGTTGCTGGACTCCCATGTAGTCAACCATGGTTCAAGTCCCAGACCTGGTGGCTTAAAGGGCGCGTGTGCATGCGTGCCCAAGACCCCAAGAGGAGAATGAAGGAAAAGGGATTATGGCATGGCCAACCCCCTTGGAGGGTGATTTCTCATCTTCTGTCTCTGTCTCTCCCTGTCTTTCTGGCAAACACACGTGCTCTATAACAAAAACCTCTCAAAAAAAATTTTTTTTTTCTTAACTAATACATAAAAATAAAACAGTCCAAAATAAGTTATAAAAAACAAAACACTACGCCATAATACAAGAATAATACACTTGACAAGATGTAACTCATACAAAATATATTCTCATTCACAACAAAGTTATTAGAAAGTGACAATAGAAAAATATTTGGGAAATTCTGAATGCTTGAAAAATAAACAACACATATCTAATTAACCTATGAGTCCAAGAAGGAATTACAAGGGAAATAAAATATATTCAAGTGAGGGGCTGACAGGTGGCATGGCGGTTAGGGGTGCTGGACTACCACATGGCTGACCGTGGTTCGGGTCCCAGACCTGACAGTTTTCTCTCTCTCTCTCTCACTCTATCCCTTTCGGTCAAATTAAAAAAAAAAATCAATAAAGTTAAATAGAATAATTCTTTAAAAAATATTAAAGTGAGTGAAAAAGGAAAACAACATATAAAAATTTATGAAATTTAGCTTAAAAAGTGCTTAGAGTGAAATGTATAGCTTTAAATGCTTTTATTAGAAAGAACTGAAATTGTTAATCTAAGCTTCCATCTCAAGAAAACAAATGAAAAGTAAATCAAACACTAAGTAGAAGAGAGAAAGTATAAAAACCAGAGTTAAAACCATTGATATAGAAAACAAAATACAAAAATCACTGAATCCAAAAGTTGGTCCTTAAAAAAGAATTCCATAAAATTTTATAAAGACTTTATGGTAACAACTTTGACAAGTTAGATGAATTTTTGAAGTTCCTAGAAATACATAAATTACAAAACTGACTTCAGAAGGAACAGAAAAGTTGGAATCAACCTAAATCAAGAAAAGAACTTGCGTTAATAACTAAAAATCTTTTCACAAGTAAAAATCCAGCTAAGACGGTTTTAGTGGTAATTCTAATAATCTTTTAAGTAAGAAATAATAACAATCCTACCAAACTCTTTGGACTATAGAGGGACAAGAAATACTTCCCAACTCATTCAATGAGACCACTAATAATCTGACACTAAATCCAGAAAAAGACATCACATCAAAATAAAATGACTGAACAATCTCCCACAATAAGTTAAAAAATTTTTAAAAAGGATAATAAAATCCAACAATGTACAAATATAATTATATAATGTAATTATACTATGACCAAATGGGTTTATCCCAGGAATGAAAGATGAGTTCCACACCTAAAAATCATATGTTGTGTGATACATATTATGAAGGACAAAAATTATAATACTATCTCGATAAATGCAGAAAGAAACACATGATGAAACCTAAGAACCATTGATTATTCCAGTTTTCAGCAAATTAAGAATAAAACGGAAATTTCTCAGCCTGGTAAAGGGACCATAAAGATGCTGTAGCGAAGGACACATTTAACAGCAAAGATATCTGCTTAGATCTCTCCTATTCAACTATTGCATTAGTTTTAGCTAATACAATAAGACAAGGAAGTAAAAGTGAAGACATATAAATTGGAAAGAAAGAAAGAAAACCATCCTTCTCTACCAAGCAACATAATAACTATGTGGAAAATGTTGTGGAATCTACGAAATGCCTCTAAGCCTAAAAAAATGAGTTTAATGAAGTTGCAGTGTACAATATCAGAATAAAAAATCAAATGCATTTCTATATTCTAGCAATGAACAATAAGAAAATGACATTAAAAAGACAACTCTATTCATAATAACACTAAAAAGAATAAAATAGCTAGGAATAAGTTTAACAGAAGAAGCACAAGATTTGTATATTGAAAATTACAAACTACTGCTGAGAGAAAGATGATCTACATAAATTAAGAGCTACCACATTTAAGAATTGAAAAGTTCAATGTTAATTTGGCGATTCTCCATAAATTATTCTATAGATTCAGTGCAACGCCAAAATCTCAGGAGGACTTTTATTTATTTTTTAGAGAGATTTTTGCTATAGGCATATACACTTGCCAGAGAGACAGAGAGAGATAAACAGAAAGTGAGATATATTCCCCCCTCCCCCACCTTGAGGGGATGGCCATGCTGCAATCCTTTCTCGTTCACTCTCCTCTTGGGATCTTGGGCATGCATTCTCAAATGCCTGGCATGAATTTTAAGTTGCCGCGTCCGGGACTGAACCACAGTTGACTACATGGGAGTCTGGCAACGTAACCATTATGCCAACTGCTGGTCCTAGGAGGATTTTTATTTAACAAAATAATAAAAAAGGCAAGTCTACAATTTTTATGGAAATGAAAGAACCTAGAATAGCCAAAATAATATTGAAAAAGGAGAAAAAAGTTGGAGTATTCATATTGTCTGATTTCAAGACTTAACATAAAGCTACAGTAATCTAGGAAGTGTGAAATTGATAAAAGTATGTGTGTGTGTGTGTGTGTGTGTGTGTGTGTGTATACACACAGAGAGAGAATTTAATAGAAAACAATAAAAATCTAGAAATAAACCTTTATATCTTTGCTAATTTATTTATTTTATTTTGATTTTTTTTTAGCTTTTTGCCATAAGGTACATTGCTTGCTGTAGAGACACAGAGGGAAAGATAGAAACCATCCCCTCAGAGGGGGTGGCCACACTGCAATCCCTTCTTCTTCATTCTCTTATTAGGCTTTTGGGCATGCACATACACACACATCCCCCTAGAGTGAGTTTCAAGTCACTGAGTCTGGGACTTGAACTGTAATCAGTCATTAATTTTTGACAAAAATGCTCAGGCAAGTCAATGGAAAAGATACATATTTTTAAACAAATGGTGCTAGAAAAATCAGAAATGCACATGCAAAAAATATTTAGATCCTTATATTCTACATGAAAATTATCTTTAAATGGTCTGTAGACCTAAATGAAAGGGTTTAAACCATACAACTTCTAGAAGAAAGTGTAGAAAAAACTCTTTGTGGCCTTGGGTCAGGTAAAGATATATTAGCTAAAGCACCAAAAGAATGATCTATATGAGGAAAAACTGGTAAATTGGACTTTATTAAAATTGAAAACTTTTGTGCTTCAAGAGACACCACTAAAAAAAATAAAGATAAGCACAGACCAGTAGGACATATTGGTAAATGACAAATCTCATAAAAGACTAATACTCTGAATTTATAAAGAACCTTTACAACTTAATAAGACAAACAGCCTAATAAAAAATTGAGAAAAATTGATACTGGAAAAGATATGTGAATGTTCATACACATATGAAACCATGGTAAATATGTGAAAAGATGGGAGAAATATGAATTAAAACCACTAAAAAAAGGATATCACTACACACTCACTAACATGTCTATAGTAAAAAAGGACTGACTACGACAAGTAT
>NW_006159500.1:814745-819678 GCF_000334495.1 Tupaia belangeri chinensis | reverse complement strand
GGAAAGAGAGAAACCATCCCCTCAGAAGGGGTGGCCACACTGCAATCCCTTCTTCTTCATTCTCTTATTAGGCTTTTGGGCATGCACATACACACACATCCCCCTAGAGTGAGTTTCAAGTCACTGAGTCTGGGACTTGAACTGTAATCAGTCATTAATTTTTGACAAAAATGCTCAGGCAAGTCAATGGAAAAGATACATATTTTTAAACAAATGGTGCTAGAAAAATCAGAAATGCACATGCAAAAAATATTTAGATCCTTATATTCTACATGAAAATTATCTTTAAATGGTCTGTAGACCTAAATGAAAGGGTTTAAACCATACAACTTCTAGAAGAAAGTGTAGAAAAAACTCTTTGTGGCCTTGGGTCAGGTAAAGATATATTAGCTAAAGCACCAAAAGAATGATCTATATGAGGAAAAACTGGTAAATTGGACTTTATTAAAATTGAAAACTTTTGTGCTTCAAGAGACACCACTAAAAAAAATAAAGATAAGCACAGACCAGTAGGACATATTGGTAAATGACAAATCTCATAAAAGACTAATACTCTGAATTTATAAAGAACCTTTACAACTTAATAAGACAAACAGCCTAATAAAAAATTGAGAAAAATTGATACTGGAAAAGATATGTGAATGTTCATACACATATGAAACCATGGTAAATATGTGAAAAGATGGGAGAAATATGAATTAAAACCACTAAAAAAAGGATATCACTACACACTCACTAACATGTCTATAGTAAAAAAGGACTGACTACGACAAGTATAGGCAACAACGGGCAGAAACTGGAAATTTCAGACATTGCTGATGGGAACGTAAAATGGCATAGCCATTCTGGAAGACATTTTGACCATTTCTTAACAATTTAAATATATACTCTTCAAACAACTCAGCAATATCATGTCGCTAACTACCTAAGAACAATGAAACCATAGAGACACACAAACACTTCGATCCCAATGTTCATAGCAACATTATTTGTAAATGTCAAGAACTGAAAACAACTAAAATGTTCATCCACTGGTGAATGAACAGAAAAAGGTAGTATATTCATACAATGGAACAATATCTGGCAGTAAAAGAAACAAACTACTCATTCATACACCAGCAGAGGTAAGTGTCAACAGTATTATGCTAAGTAAAAAATTACATACTGGGACCAGCAGTTGGAGTAATGGCTGTGTTGCTCGACTCCCGCGGAGTCGACCATGGTTCGCGTCCTGGACCTGGTGGCTTAAAACTCACGCCGGGCACGTGAGCGTGTGTGCGTGCGTGCCCGCCCAAGATTCTGAGAGAAGAATGGAGGAGAAGGGACTGCGGCATGACCATCCTCTCTGAGGGGTGATTTCTTGCTTTCTGTCCTCTGTCTCTCTCTGTCTGTCTGGCGAGTGCACACACCCTATAGCAAAAACCTCTCAAAAAATTATATGCCGTATGATTCCTTTTATCAAAAAGTCTAGAAAGACAAAACTATTCAGTAAGTAAATTAGTGGTTTTCTGGGGTGGGGTTAGGAGTGAGGATGATGGCAAGTGTACATGAGGAAACTTGGGATGATAGATATTCTCAGGATTATGGTGATTGTTACGTATCTGTATCACTTTAGTAAAATGTATTTAAGTATACACTTATAATTGGTCCACTTTATGGCATGTAAAATTATAGCATATGGTGCATGTTAAAAAAAATAAATAAAGGGACCAGCAGATAGTGTGGTTGTTGGGGCACTGGACTCCCACATGGCTGACCACAGTTTGAGTCCCAGACCTGGAGGCTTGAAAAGCATTCTGGGTGCTGGTGCATGATGTACAAAATCCCAGGAAGAGAATGGAGGGGAAGGGATTATGGCATGCACATTCCCCACAGGGTGATTTCTCACTTTTCTTCTCCATGTCTCTGTGTGTCTCTCTGGTGAGTGCACACATCCTAAAAACCTAAAAAACCTAAAAAAAAAAAAATTAAATACGCATGGGTTGACCCTGTGATACAGCAGCTAGGCATTGCACAGAGAAAGCCAGATTCAACATAGCCAATCAAAGTTCAAATCCTGGCCTGTAGGCTTCATGTCAGGTGTACACATGTGTGCCCAAGATCCTAGAAGAATAGAGAATTGGAGGAAAGAAGATTATAGTGTAACCAGGTCACACTGGGAGGATGCTTTCTCTCTTTCTGGTGCATGCACATGCACCTTCTGATATTAAGAAAAAATTAAATATACCCTATAAATTAAGATTTTTTTTGGAGAGGTTTTTGCTATAGGGTGTGTGCGCTTGCTAGAAAGAGAGACAGAGAGACAGAAAGCAAGAAATCAGCCCCCAGAGGGGATGGCCACACCGCAATCCCTTCCCCTTCATTCGCTTCTCGGGATCTTGGGCACGCACGCACATGCACCCAGCATGAGTTTAAGTTACTGAGTCTGGGACTCAAACTGCGGTCGACTACATAGGAGTTTAGTGACATAGCCATTACGCCAACTGCTGTCCCAAAAATCAAGGTATTTTAAAGTGGTACAAATGTATGTATAGTATCATCCCACATATTAAATAAACTATGTATTTTCATACATGTGCTAGTCAACTATAGTCTTTTTGGGAGTTGGTGAATACAAAAAATGTGTTTGCATCTAGGAGAAAGGACTGAAAGTCTGGGATAAGATAAAGAATTGCTTTTCCCTGTATATCTTCCAACAGTATTTGCTTAAAAATTAAATCATGTACATTATTATTTTATTTTAAAAATCTGAATAAATAACTGAAATAAACAAACATAGTCCTAATATAAAGATCCAGGCCTGTGACTGCTCTTGTGCTTATCTGACAAAAGCAATAACTTCTGAGTAACCCATAACAAGAAAGAGTGAATTTCATGACAAAAATATGGTGCTAGTTCCTATTAATTTCAGAGATGAGTGCAAATTGTGAGAATGTGGGGGAACTCAAGAGGATTTTGACTAGAAATACTTTAAGCATCACAGGTTACTACATTCTGCCATTCTACACTAGCCAAAATATAAAAGCAAATTCCTCACACCAAACACAAATGAAATATAAACAAAAGTGATTTCTTAAGGATTAAATGGGAGGATAAACCAGAAGAGGAAAGCCTGAGAGTAGGCATATAATAAATGTCTTCAGAAAGGTATGGATTGCAATAGTATAAAGACAGATTTCAAAGTACTTTTTCCTGCTATGTCATGCTTTTGGAAGAAGCCATTATACATAATGGCTTATGTAAATTCATACATGTCTGAATTTGTTTCTATTAATCATATTTTGATGCTGTATAGTGATTTTCAATCATATCTTTTAATATCAATAACTTATTTTAAAGATTTAAATTTTCAATGAGACATTATGAAGATATGGCTATTTAAACTATTTGCTTTAATCCTTCTTAATTTTTTTTTTTTAGAGGGAGGTTTTTGCTATAGGGCACATGCACTCGCCAGACAGAGAGAGAGAGACAGAGAGACAGAAAGCAAGAAATCACCCCCCCCAGGGGGGATGGCCACGCCGCAATCCCTTCTCCTCCATTCTCCTCTCAGGATCTTGGGCATGCGTGTGCATGTGGCCGG
Organism: Tupaia belangeri chinensis; assembly: GCF_000334495.1. Classification (NCBI taxonomy): domain Eukaryota; kingdom Metazoa; phylum Chordata; class Mammalia; order Scandentia; family Tupaiidae; genus Tupaia; species Tupaia belangeri. The sequence continues at coordinate 816,095 of NW_006159500.1, read as the reverse complement.
CGTGAGTTTAAGCCACCGGGTCTGGGACGTGAACCGCGGTCGACTACGTGGGAGTCCAGCGACATAGCCATTATGCTAACTGCTGGTCCCAATCCTTCTTAATTTTTAATAGAGATTTTTGCGATAGGACATGTGCACTTGCTGGAAAGACAGAGACAGACAGAAAGACAGAAAGCAAGAAATTACCCCCTGGTGGGAAAGACCACACCACAATCCCTTCTCCTCCATTCTTCTCTAGGGAATTTTTGACATGCACACACATGCTCCTGGTGTGAGTTTTAAGCCACCAGGTTTGGGACTTTAACCATGATTGACCACGTGGGAGTCCAGCGATGTTATCATTTATACCATCTGCTGGTCCTGGTATTTGCTTTAATCTTAAACAAGCAATCGGAGAAATTAAAATACACTCAACATTTAATTATCAAAATTTGGGTTCTATTTTATTTTATTGTTTTATAAAGAATTATTTTTAATTTAATTCCATTTGTTATTATTATTTTAATTTGACCAGACAGAGACAGAGAGAGAGAAAAAGAGAAAGTGAGCAAGCAAGTCACTAGGTATGGGACTCGAACTGCAGTCAGCCATGTGGGAATCCAGTGCCTTTAACCACACGCCACATACCGGCCCCTCAGGTACTATTTATAACAATGCCTTAACAGAATCAAGTTAAAGATTGTCCTGCTATCATATTAATTTCCCTTTTTCATATAGAAATGCAAGATTTTCTAAACCGTGGCTCACAAATGCCTACTATATGGTGTCCATTTTCAAACAAGGACTCTACGATATAACACTGCCTGGAAGGAGAAACACCCACAGAGAGGGCCAAATAATTCATAAATGGTGTTTCTTTCAGCTTTGACTGATCTCACCTGCATTTCAAACTGACAGGGCTTTCACGCTGTTTTGAGTGCTTTGACTAGGCAATCACATATGTTGGCCACATGTGTGTTCTTCACACATGCATTCCTCAGAGAACTGTTCATTCCTTCTGATCCATCCCTGCTGTAGTTTCACTGTTAATTTAGTCTCAGGAGAGATTTAGTGAGCATCTATTGTTGATCATTCAATACCAAGAACACTACCATGGTTAGGCAGTATTATTATTCCATTGTAACAGAGGAGACAACAGTAGCTCATGGAATTTCGAAGTCCTGAGTACCCAAATTGGTCAGTGAGCAAACAAGAACTCAGTCTTTTCCTCTACATTCTATTTTTAAGTATCTTCTTTACTTGTGGTCCCTTCCCTCCTTCCTTTCCCTAGTTTCATTGATCATCAAGAGCAAAGTAGCAGAGAAATGGAGGGACCTTCTGCTTTTGCTCCATTTCCTTCACTTCCCTACA
>NW_006159500.1:800602-814581 GCF_000334495.1 Tupaia belangeri chinensis | reverse complement strand
ACAGTAGAAAGAGAAGAACATTCCAGGTTCAGAGCTTCCACCACACTCTTCATTGTTCCCATTTCTATAGTTCATCCAGGACACTCAGCCCAGACCTTCAGCCCTGATCCTGTTCTGTATCTTTCTCCCCAGGTTAAGGGAGATACTAGGAGTTAATGTTGCTGGAGCAGCTCCCTGTAGCATGGACGAAGGGTCTTGAACAACCCTATTAAGAACTCTGAAAAGATATTTCTACAGCAGCACAGCTGCCAATGGTCCTTATGGGTATTATCAAGACTAAGTTTGGGCTTGGTAGGGGTTGAATCAACTTCTACCTGCCAGCCTGGAATGGTAAGCATATTTCAGAGCATTGCCTCCACTGGAAAAGCAGGTTCCTTAATTAAATCAATTTGAAACCAGTTTGAGGGCTCTACAACTGCTATGCTAATTAGGCTTTGATATAGAACATATTCATAGTCTTTACCTTTCCCGTTCATCTCAATATATTTGTAAGATCGAAAGCTTTTTTATAACTGCATTTACTATAAGGTAGAAAAGGATATATTCTCAAATATTCAAAACCACGGCTTCCCATACTCATGTTTTCTTACTCTTTTACCTTTATTTTTTAAAGTATGATTCATTCAATTCTAGAGAAGCCTCCACTTTAATAACATTATTGTAAGGAGTCTTACTATTTTACCATATATTTTATTGCTGAGTCAGCATTTGTCTTACCTCCTCGGTGAATAATCAAAGAAGTCTCACTTCCAATAGGACAGTCCTTAAGTATATCCACTACTTCTGTATGGCTCAAGTTCTGTACATTCTGCTGGTTGATCTCAACAATGAGGTCCCCTTCACACAGGCCAGGGCATCCCTGAATGTCAAGTATTTGTTTCACCCGTTGTCCTGTTGGACTGTCGGCAATAGTGAAGCCAAAGCCCTGGGCACCTTTCACAATGGTTAAGGTCATAAGTTCAGCTTGCGTGGCTCCTGATGAAGCCATAGACACATTGTCATCATGGACGGGTGGTGGATACGTGCCATCTAGCTGGCCATCAGCTGGCATGGAGTGCAAAGAATGAGGCGGCCGATCTGTGATATCTGGAACTGACTGTGAGGTCCGAGAAATGTATTCCAAATAGGTTTCGTAGTTATGTCTTCCATTGACCATCACCGGAGGTGGCCTCTCCATTATTGCAAGGGGTGGCACCATGCTGTTAGCAGGATCTTCAGGATCAAAGGGCAAAGGGTAGCCACGACACAACACCAAGTTGACACTCTGACCAATAGGAACAGACTGGAAAAGTTTGACAACATCTGCATGAGTGTGTCCAAGGACACAAACTTCATTTATATAGACAATGACATCACCTGCAAGGAAAAAAAGAAAGAGATTGACAACATGAGGTAAGTTCAATTAACGTCGACATAGAAAAATGGAATTATTTATGAGACTAGTGAAGGAGGTGCTCTGTTTCTCAGTGAGCAGTGAGAAAAATCAATTAGAATAATACTTAAATTCACTGTAGGTGACTCAAGGTTACAATAGGTCTGCCAACAAATATAATGAGCAAATGCTGAAAAAAAATGCTATTCAGTTATTCTTGAAGTTCAGAAACAGCTTTATATTCAGAAAGAAGGGCTCAAAAAGTAAAGGTTAGAAGAATATGTCTGTTGAAAAAGCATACATTCTGCGCTTCTTTTTCACTTTTATTTCCTTCTTTGGTGTAATTCAATTAATAGACTATTCAGACTATCGAGAAGTCATGTGTTTTGGTTGCAAAAGAAAGCACTGGTATATAGGTTTTTGGGTTTAAGTTCATTGAATCTACTGCCTTCTATCTTTTTTTTGTTAATAAAAAATACTTATCTATTTTTTTATGTTCTTCATGATAGTGTATATGAATGAATGAGGCTCTCACCTCATGCTAGATAGGATTTCATTATGCCGTGATCCTCCTCTACCAGCACTTGATCTTGGGCATGTGTCAGGCCAATGAATGTCATGTGTCAGGTCAATGAAGCTAATGATTCAAACTCATGGTCTGCCATGTGGCTTCCAGTTCTGCAGTTCAGTGCCACTGTCGATGCCACACAGTGCCTACGCCACTGAGACTGGGCCTTGCTCATTTATGCTTTTCCATTTGAACCAGGTGCAATTGCAAAGCTTCTAGGTATATACAAGTTAAGGTCAAGAGCATAGGCTTCAGGATCTTGGAACTAGGTCCATATCCTGGCTCTGCAACTTAATAGCTATGTGATATTGAACAAGTTACTTACCCACTTTGAGTCACAGTTCCTCATTTGTAAAGTTGTTGCTAGGATGAAATGAGATAATGCAAGAAAAGTGCTCGACACGGTCCTTGGCAAATGGTGAGGGCTCAATAAATGTGAACCATTATTAATATTATTATTGTTAAAATAGGATGGAAGAGATTTGGTATCATGGTTTCAAACAGGAAGCTGCTTTAGGCTTATACTCTGATCTTACATAAATTGATATTTCCATTGATCATCTTTATTAGGTCCTTTTTCCCCAATGCATTGTCACAGATTTTCTGAGGTCTACTGGTTAGAAGTTAACATTATAAGGCAAGGAAGGCACTGAATACAAATTATGGATATAACGTATATTCAGGAAAACCATTTTTTCCTCATTAAAATACAGGAAAACTGGATGTTTGAGATAATTGTTTTTAAAATTTTCAATTATGTATGAATAACAATTTTATTTTTGGAGGACTGTTCTATCATGGATTGATATTTTTATCCTCACAAATCATAATACTCAAAAATTGAACTTACAAATTGAGATTGTGCTTGACTGTGCTGATATGTATATGAGGGATGAAAAGACGTGTTTTCACAGATTGTCAAATGAGTAACTCAAATGCTCACAAGTTATCAGGACAATTCTGAAACTAGCAGTGCGAATGGCTAGGGATTTCATTCTGAAACATCCTTGCAAACATCAAACAAGAAAAACAGGGCTGAACTTTTCAGAATTTAATACTTTTTCTTTCTTTCTTTTTTTTTTTGAGAGTTTTTTTTTTCTTGCTATAGGACACATGTGCTTGCCAGACAGAGAGAGACAGAGAGACGGAAAGTGAGAAATCACCTCCCCCAGGAGGGATGGCCACACTACCTTCCCTTCTCCTCCATTCTCGTCTCAGGATCTTGGGCATGCACGCACATGCACCCGGCGTGAGTTTAAGCCACCAGGTCTGGGACTCAAACCGCGGTCGACTATATGGGAGTCCAGCGACATAGCCATTACACTAACTACTGGTCTCCAGAATTTAATACTTTTTCTGATCCCTTATTGGTATATATATAAAATAATTTCTCCATTAAAAACACTTAAAATGAATAATTTTGTGAATAAAAGAATCCTAAGTAAAGTACCCTCAACCACACTGACTCAGTTAATGATCACTCTTCGCAAACGCTAGAAAACTATTTGAAAGTGTCAAGATATAGACAGAAAAGCCACCGACATTTTCAGGCATCTAGCTTAGGTTTGCCTCTGGAAATGCCACACCCTATGTGACCAGTCAGATGGAACTTCACTCATCTATTGGAAAGGATACCAATGCAATGACTGGGAAGTTGGACCAGAACTCAGAACTGAATTAGAATAGGCATCCCCTCTCGGCTATTTTAAGTCATTGGACCGGGGCAGCTGGGGATGCTTTGGGCATCATTTCAAATTGACTCTGATTTCTCAGTCCTAAAGAAGTATCTGATTTAGATAGGCTATTTTTTTCTCCTCCTACCTCTTCTATTTTTAAAGTTATTAGGATGTATTTTACACATTTAAAAGGTTGAAAGAATAATAAACATTATCATCCAACTTAGTGATTAGAACATGGCTTGTATTAGTTGAAACTTCCTTGGCTAACACCTTTCCCTCAACTTCTACTTTCTTCTGTCTGCCCTTTCCAAAGATAACCTTTGTCTTGTATTTGAGGTTCATTATTCATGTGTACTTTACATTTTATGCCATGTTTAGGTACCCATAGAAATAACATCTACACAGTATTTAATCCCTAAATAATGCACTGTATTAACCTCTGAAAAACATTTTTACATATTCTACATCTTTTATACATGGTATAAGTTTTAATATTAAGCAATTCCCTTCAAAATAGATTTGTAATATTTATGGTTTTGATATGTACAACTGTGGCTCATTTATTTTCACTGAAAAATTGCATCTACTAGTTGCCAATATCACTATTTGTTAACATTTATTCATTCCCTGTTAATGAACTTTGAGATTCTTGCTACTAAATATAATTCTGCTGTGGACCTATTTCCATCGCTCTTGTGAATAAATGGGAGAGTTTTTCTGAGGTATGTATTTTGGCAAAGAATTGCTGGGTGTGGTCTATGTGTGTCCTCAACTTTGTTAGATAATGGCTAATGACTGACAAAATAGGTCCTGTCAATTTACACTCCCATTGGTCGTGTATCTTAATTTTTATTGCTCTTCATCTGAGACAATGCTTGGTATTCTATGACTTTATCTTTCCTAATTTAAAGGGTGTGATCGTGGTTTTAATTTGCACCAGGTTGCTAGTGAGGGTATGCCTCTTTTCATATGATTCTTGGCCACTGGGTTTTCTCTTGTTTATAGCTTATGTCCTCAATATTTCTATTCAGAGAGACTTTTTATTTATTTTTTTCACATTGGCTAAATACTTTCCTTCTTTCTTTTTCTTTACTTATAGGGCATGTGGCTTTGCTGGAGAGAGAGAAAGAATGAGAGAGGAAGAAATCAACCCTCAGGGGTATGGCAACACAGCAATCCCTTCTCTATACTCCTCTTGGGATTCTGGGCATGCAGCACATGTGCCCAGCATGATTTTCAAGCCATGGCGTATGAGACTCAAACTGATGAGTCAGTCATGTGGAGTCCAGCCACCTTAACTTCTGTACCACCTGCCAGCCTGATATTGACTATTTTAAATGTCCACCTTCATTTTTTTGTTGTTGTTGTTAATCTCCTACTGTCAGAGGACATGTGCACTCAAAGGGTCAGGTGGAAAGAGAGAACACCCCCCAATGGAACATGGTCATAGCACAATCTCCTTTCCTAAATTTCCTCATCCTGTCAGGACTTTTCTCTTGTTTATAGCTTATGTCCTCAATATTTCTATTCAGAGAGACTTTTTATTTATTTTTTTCACATTGGCTAAATACTTTCCTTCTTTCTTTTTCTTTACTTATAGGGCATGTGGCTTTGCTGGAGAGAGAGAAAGAATGAGAGAGGAAGAAATCAACCCTCAGGGGTATGGCAACACAGCAATCCCTTCTCTATACTCCTCTTGGGATTCTGGGCATGCAGCACATGTGCCCAGCATGATTTTCAAGCCATGGCGTATGAGACTCAAACTGATGAGTCAGTCATGTGGAGTCCAGCCACCTTAACTTCTGTACCACCTGCCAGCCTGATATTGACTATTTTAAATGTCCACCTTCATTTTTTTGTTGTTGTTGTTAATCTCCTACTGTCAGAGGACATGTGCACTCAAAGGGTCAGGTGGAAAGAGAGAACACCCCCCAATGGAACATGGTCATAGCACAATCTCCTTTCCTAAATTTCCTCATCCTGTCAGGACTTGGAGCATAGTGTATAGTGTTTAACCACTACACTACAGGGCTGGCCCTCTATGTTCATTCTTTTTTATTTTTTAAAGGATTTTTGCTATAGAGCATATGTGTTCACCAGAGAGACAGAAAGCAAGAAATGACACCCTAGAGGGATGGTCACACTCCAATCCCTTCCCCTCCATTCTCCTCTTGGGGTTTTGGGCATGCATGCACACACACCTGGTATTAGTTTCAAGCCACTGGGGCTGGGACTCGAACCACGGTTAACTACCTGGGAGTCCAGCAATGTAACCATTACACCATCTGCTGGTCTCCCCATTTTTATTCTTAATCCAATATTCTCTGAAAGTTTGGGAGGCTACTTAGTACAACAAAGATCACATTAGTTACGGAATCAAAAGACATTGGGCTGAGTTCCAGCTCCATCATTTTCTAGGTGTGTGACTTCTACAAACTAATTTAAATCCTCTGTGACTCAGATTCTTTAGAAGTAATGAGGAACAATAATATTAGCAACTTATTGTTCTATGGGAAATAACAAATGAGACCACATGGGCAAAAAGGTTGGTAAACTGTAAGCCATTGTGCAGAGATGACTGCTATTTCAATACTTCTTATCTGTCCTTGGTCATATTCTCCTATAAAATCAGGGCAGTCCCACCATGGTATTCCCACCACAGTTACAGTTAAAAGTGATTGGAGTATGATTGTGAAAATGACGGGTTTCTGAAAGGACAAGTGAAAAGCAAGCAGAGAACAAGTGGCACTTTTCTCTGAGACGCTCCTAACTTTAATCACGATTAATAAACCCATCACCCCCTAAGTGTGCTTTATCTTTCCCTTTGCTCTTCCAAAGTTCATAGGAAAAAAGAACTAGGAGTAATGCTCAAAACTCTCAAGGTTTCCTGTCAGTTCTAAAGCGTAGTTACTTGAATTACAGTGATTAATGTTATCTAGTTTTGAGTGTTAATGGGATCTTGCTATTTAGAAACAGAATGAAATCTATTTGTGGTTCTCAAAGGCCATCTTTTAAATTTTATTGATATTTTTTCACTCAGAGCCATGTTTCAAGTCATCAAGTAGGCCACATAATAAACAACTCTGCAAAAATATCTTTATGGAGTGACACAGATTTTTGAATGTAAAAGATGAGTGGTCAGTTATCATAGGATAAAGCTATCTAACAACTTGACAGTTTTCAATTGCCTATTAAAAATATATATATAGAGAGAGAGATAGATGTCTAGATAATGTATCATGCCAAATACTGTTGTAGATGGAGGTGTAAGCAAAGGAAACATTTGCTAGTTCTGATAAAACTGATTGGGTAGGATATTTATAAGATCATGCTGTATGAACGCTATTTACATACGAAATAAAAATATGAGCCACCTGGTTTATGTCATCTGAAAGTGCCATGCCAAGTCCTGGGATGGATGGGGATTCAGAGCACAGAAAAGCAGGTCATTAGGAAAACTGGCTGTAGCTCTAACCTATTGGCCTACTTAAAAGGGAGGCATGGAAAACATCACTAGATCTCTCCATCTCTTGATTTTTTTCTTTTATAAAACAGAAGTTAAAATATCTCCTCCATTTCTTCTTTTATAGGACTACTGTGAGAATGAGATCATGCTTTTGAAAACGCTTGTAATTCTATCAAAGATAAGTTCTCCATAAAGGTGATACTTTTTTTTTTTAAAGTTAAGCACATATTTTCATGACAATATTGCCTAAAAAGTTATATGATTCTTATATTGCTATTCTCTTTAGGCCATATTTAGGCCACTTTTAGGGCTACTGACATCAGGCCTATTAGTGGGATTGGGTGTGATACACAATTTTTAAGATCCTCATAGGTTTGGTGTTGCAACTACCTGATTCCCAACAATGGGATTTCAAAGTACAAATGTGGGAGAGTGAGGTTGATGAAACAGGATGTTTAAAATTATTGTCCTACATGAGAAAATGTTCTAAGATAAATTGTTTCTTTCTTCATCATGGAAATCAAAATACAGCATTGGAGGTCACATGGATACTTCATTATTTTGGATAAAATAGGGCACTCTTTGTAAAGCATTGTTTAAATTAGAGTTATTTTTATATGCTTTTCCTCTGCTCCCACGTTGTTTGAGTCACTGTGGTCTGCAGAATCTTCCTTTTCAGAATCACTCACTTATTACTTGCTGTCTGCTTTCCTGAGCCACCACCGGATGAGAATAATTTATTTACTACTCAATTCTCATTCTTTGGTCTACTCTATTAAGTCCAGACTCAATCTTCAGACCTGTTTAACACCAATAGTCTTTCTGGCTTTTTTTTTTTTTTCTTTTTTTCTTTTTTTTTTTGTCTTTACCACCCAATAAGTTAACATTCTTGTGAGACTGGGATTTACAATTTAGAATCTGCCTTTTTGTTGAATTCTGCTATTTGCTTACTCTTAAGTGCACTTCTTTCTTTGTTTAACTTCCTCTCAAGTAATTCATTTTTTCCTCCCCCATCTCTTCAAAGATATATTCTATTATTCCTATTCAAATTACTCCTGTAATATGTTTGTGACTCGAAAATTTGTCTCAGACTTCATTCCTTTGGGAGAGTTCTACCTGTATTAACTTTTCTCCACAATAGCTGGGATATTATTACTGTTGAGAATTCCTTGGGTATTTAGGATCAATTCTTACTGAATAAAAGACAAAAAGGTTTAGTCACAGGTCAGCCAGTAAAAATTTCACAGCTAAATTTATTGACTGCAGTTTAATCTTTCTAACTCCTGTTTTGACAAGCCACAGATATTAATACACACACACACACACACACACACACACATATATATATATATATACTATACATCTGTGTATATGTGTGTATATTAATTATAAACTAGGCTGGCCCCAAAGACTAGTGGTTAAGAAGCTTGGATCTGATGGTGCCCATCATGTGGCCTGAAAGACATGCCATGGACATGTGCATGTGTGCCCCAAATTCTAACATGTTAGAGAAATGGAGAATACGGGATTATGGATTATGGTGTAGCCAGACCTCAGTGTGGGGGATGCTTTCCTTTTCTCCTCTCTGTCACTTGGTTTCTGGTGAGTGCATGTACCCTTTGCCAATTAAGAAAACAAAACAAAAAACAAACAAAAAAATACCCCTCACTACTTCCATCCTATCAATTACTTAAAAATTACTAAACTGAAAAATTAGTATTTTTTGTTTCAGCTAATATTTGACTGAGTTTCATTTTCTGAAGAAAGTATTAGTTTCTGGTTTTAATAATAATAATAATAATAAATAATATAATAATTTTATTATACTATGCAATTTTCTTATATTACACATCTATTTTTACTTTACTCCACAACCTTACAAACACATAGTAAGTTTTCACATGCACTTTTGGAGGTGTGGTACTCACCACCTCAAAGAAACTAAAATTAAGCATTCTTGAGCTGGCAGTTGACGTGGTTGGTTAAAATGCTGGATTCCCACAGCCAAGTGTGGTTCAAGTCCCAGACCTGATGGTTTGCTTTCTCACTTTTCCTCTCTCTTTGTCTCTCTCTGGTCAAATTTTAAAAATAATAATAAATAATAAAATTAAATAAAACTATTCTTTAAAAAAGTGTTATAAAAATTGCTCTTGATAAAATTTACTCTCTGAAGTAAAGCTTTGTGGTATGCCAGACAGAGCAACAGAATTAAAGCTTGGTTTCTCTGGGCTGCTTTTGAACAGGTCATCCAACATCAGACAACAGCTGTTCTAACTACTTTACAGGAAATAGATGATGTACATGAAAGTGTTCTGTCACGGTGAAGCACTATCAGCACTATCATGTTATATATATATATAAACTAAATGGCTGATAAATATTGGAAAGTGAAAATCCTAAGGGTGAGAAACAATAAGTAGTTGTAATTTCAAAAATGTTAGAAGGAACTGCTGAATTTTATTAACTTATTTGGCAAATCTCTTACAAATATTTGAGAGGACAGTTATTTTCAACCTGGCAACTCGGCATATAACTTCCCAGTAAGGAAGACTAGTGCCTTATCAAAGAGTCCTCAGTTCTTATGGCTGGCAGGTGGTGAGATGGTTACGGGCACTGGACTCCCACATGGCCAACCGTGGTTTGAATCCTGGACCTGGCGGCTTGATTTCTCACTTTCTCTCTCTCGTCAAATTAAAATGGATGAATAAATAAATAAAGTTAAAAAATAATTCTAAAAAAAGAGTCCTTGATCCGTCATTCTCTTCTGGAATATAAATACAGTGTCATAACTGTGGAAGGTTCAGATGGAAAAAAGCAAATGTGAACTGTGTAGTGGCAGTAGTAAGTAAAATTCGATCATCCACATTTGTGGGTCTTGGCATATTCTCAACCATGTGGGAAAGTTCAGAAGATAAACAGTCGAGAAGATAAATGGGTCATGTCTTATTTCTTAGGTTCCAGGATGACTGTCTTACAAAGTACTAAGTCTCTTATTGCCAGAGAGCTTTTTCTTATACCAAAATCTAATTTATTTTACTACAAATCAAGACTATTTCCTCTCTTCCTCTTCTCATGAAGACAGATAAAAAACCAGATATGCCCTTCTTTTAGGATAAGTCAAAGCAGTTTCTAAAATTTCCAAGTGGTCTGCTAAGAGTGGAAATTATATAAACAGACATTAATTAGAGGAGAAAGCCCCTTGGAGGTTTTGGACCTTGCCATGGTTCTACTGACATACTATTTGAAATATCTACTCTAAATATCTGTGTTGCAGATAGCTTTATTGCACACCCATCAAATTTCATGGAAAAGTACAAAATACTTAGGTTATGGAAAGTATAGGAGGCAGAATAAAACTCTTTCATCAGAAGACTTTTTTTTTTTTTTGAAAGAGAGACGTTTTGCTATAGGGCATGTGCACTCATGTGAAAGAGAGAAAATGAGAAATTAATGAGAAATTACCCTCCCACCTCAGGGGGAAATGGCCATGTTACAATTCCTTTTCCTCCATTTTGGGCATGCACACACATGCCTGGTATGAATTTTAAGTTACTGGGTCCAAGACTCAAACTGTGGTAGACTATGTAAGAGTCCAGCAACGTGGGAACCAGCAGTTAGCATAATGGCTATGTTGCTGGACTCCCACGTAGTCGACCACAGTTCGCGTCCTGGACCTGGTGGCTTAAAACTCACGCCGGGCACGTGTGCGTGCGTGCCCAAGATCCCGAGAGGAGAATGGAGGGGAAGGGATTGCGGCGTGACTATCCCCCCTGGGGGGTGATTTCTCGCTTTCTGTCTCTGTCTCTCTCTGTCTGTCTGGTGAGCGCACGCGCCCTATAGTGAAAACCTCTCCAAAAAAAAAAAAAAAGAGTCCAGCAATGCAACATTATGCCATCTGCTGGTCCCCATCAGAAGACTTTCAATATATAATTCCTTATGTGCTACATTATAAATGACATTGCGAATAAAAATTAAGGTGAATCATGATGTAGCACATAAATAAGACTCAGACAATGTCCTAATAATTTTGCATTTGTTATGAGACCAAGTGTGGCACATGAGGGTCTTCAAAAAGATGAAAAATGCTGATTATGAAAAAATGAGTGGATTTCAGAAATTTTTGCACCAAAGTAAACTTGTACTTTAATTCCATTTCTACAAACTTTTTGACATCTCTTCATAACAGAGATAGCACTGATTTAGAAGTCAGAAGACTTCATGTTCTTATGCTAGGATGCCAATAACTAGTGGTGCCAACACATTTCTGGGATTTAGCTCTCAATTATTAGTTAACTTTTTCAGAAACAATTTACATATATCTAATTACTGCTATGAGCCAGGCATCATGTTATAAAAAGAGAGGACTGAACCACCAGATGATCTCTAGGGTATTTTCTAAGACAAAGGCCCCGGATCCTCATTCTATGGTAGTTCTTCAATTGGTTCTTTCCTTTTTTTATTTACTACCACCTGAGGTCAGAGCCTTACCACCTATTACATGAACATTGACAACAGTTTGGGCTTTCGGATGTCATAGTGGAACGATTAGGAAGAAAGGTACATCTAGCACATGACATGACTAAGTGAGCTTGTGGGGGAGCACGGGGTTCTCTATCTCATCCCATGTTGACCTCTAGGAGGAACATTGCTAGAAATTCTCCTCTTCTGGTCAGAGTTGGCCTAGGAACTAGGAGGATGGTAATATTTTGCCCATCCAGGGTGTTTGTGACAGCATCTGCAAAGTACTGGATACCCCTTCCACCTGCTTCCCTGTCAACCCATCTTCTATAGGATACACGCTGAGGTTCTTTCTATTTAGTGTCCTTCAATATCTACTCAGAAAAGAGAAAATCGAGGTCAATCTCTTCATCACGACAAGTGAGGTTCTCAATCCACGTATTCACCATCACTTGCCTCTTTCTAACCTATTCTGTGCTTCAACCAGCCCAGGATTTGGGCTATGCTCCAACACATGCTATTTATTTCTAGACTCTGCCTAGAAATAACATTGCTTCTGCCTATTAATTACTTCTTCCTTTATGGTACTCTTACAACAGAATAATTCTTAAAATCCATTTAACCATATTAACAGCACCTGGAATGTCTCTGGCCACAGTGACCACCATTTTAGGTACTTAATATTACCTGGCATTTATAAACTCCATCCTTCTAATCCTTACAAAATCCATATGAGGTAGCCACTGTTATCTGTACTTTATACATGGGCAAGCTGAATTTAAGTAACTTCTCTGAAGTCACATGGATAATTAGGTCAGAGTGAGAATCTGAAGCCAAGACTTCAATACAAATACTAAGGATTTCAAACAGTCTGGGACATATTTTGACTTGAGGACTCTTTTGTGCACCTAAAGTCATTAATCAGTCAGAATGCTGTGTAAAATATCTTTAATTCCTGAATGTGAAAATTGAGAGATGAACTGCAATATTCTTTTGATTAGCTAACTTAATGGAGAGAGGCAGTGAAGCAGATAATTGCAAACAGGGGACTCCATGCAGTAGCTAGGTCCATTTTCTGCAGTCCTCCAAAATACGCTGTTTAAAAGAGGGTTTGGAGACTGCTGAGGTGGGAGAAGACAGGGCACTTTAACCCATGAAACTCAGCTACCATCATGAAACATAAGCTCTAGTATCAAGGATCTCAGTAGCTGCCTGACCTTGGATGAACAATGTAACTTTTCATGGTGTAGTTACTTTTCATATATAGAATCAGAAAAGATCATTTCTAAGGTGCAGCTTTAAGAGTGCCTACATTTGGGACAAACGTGGAAAGCTCCCCTACTAAGCTCATAGAAGGCATCGGGAAATTTCAGTGGTGCAGTTAAACAGGTAAGTGGCAAGTCTCTGGGCTTATCCTGAAGTTCTTTGATTTTCTACAAAAGCAGTCAGTGGCTGTAACACACTAGCCACAGGCAGAAGGATACCAAGAGGATAAAGTAGTCACTCAGTTCTCAAAAGCATAAAAGACTTCTTAATCACACTTTATAATTTCATCTGTGTGACCTGGTGCAGATGACTAATTAAAAGCTTGCTTAAAAAAAATTATGTTTAATCAGCACACATCCAACAATCACTCCCTGGCAGATGTGAATTAGTCCAAAGATCTATTTACATTTCCTTTGTGTTTGACATCCAGTGGCAAGATATATTTAAATACTTGCATTTTACTTTGTTGAAAAGGAGGAAGAAAACACATTCTAAGAAAATCTAAAGACACTGATTATTTGCTGATCTGGTAAAGATGAAACAACGCTTCAGATAAAAACTATAAGTAAAGCCTCAGAAAGGAAGCACAAAAGACTGTTTCTTGCAAAGCTCTGAAGAGCAGAGGCTAGTTCTAAATAACTTGCTCACTATAGCAATTCAAAAGCATAAACTGGTCAGTTTATGTGCCATGTCTCATAAAGGACGTAATGCATTTTAAACAAGAAATGACAATATGTTGAGGGGTCATATAAAATGAGAGTAGGTTACTAGAAGAAAACAAAATCAAAATATTTTAAAAAACTATCTTAAAACACTGAACATTTATGAGACCAAGACAACGGTATGTTTTAGGGTTTCCTAAGCTCTTCTGCATCTTATGGACACTCTTGTGGGCTTAACACATGTATCTTCCCACTCCAGAAAAAAAGAAAAGAAACTCAAGATGCAGAAGAATCTGGTAAGAAAGAATAATTTTACATAAATATAAGTAATATGCATGCTTATTCTCAAGCAGAAGTAAGTGTATTCCTGAACAAGCAAGTTTTCTTTCTCTTCTTTTCTTTCTTTCTTTCTTTCTTTCTTTCTTTCTTTCTTTCTTTCTTTCTTTCTTTCTTTCTTTCTTTCTCTCTCTCTCTCTCTCTCTCTCTCTCTCTCTCTCTCTCTCTCTCT
>NW_006159500.1:793764-799833 GCF_000334495.1 Tupaia belangeri chinensis | reverse complement strand
CTTTCTTTCTTTCTTTCTTTCTTTCTTTCTTTCTTTCTTTCTTTCTTTCTTTCTTTCTTTCTTTCTTTCTTTCTTTCTTTCTCTCTCTCTCTCTCTCTCTCTCTCTCTCTCTCTCTCTCTCTCTCTTTCTTTCTTTCTTTCTTTCTTTCTTTCTTTCTTTCTTTTTAGCATACATGGCTGCTAGGGGCCAATATAGCATGATTTTCCACTGTCATCTGACCTTACTCCAATGCAGTGGCTATATGACCTCCCCTGAATGGTCGGAGATAGCTAGCTGGAATAAAGCTGGACAGTGCTTCTTGACATACTTTCCAGTGGTATATTCCACTCGATCTGCAACTGTCAACCACTCGTAGACCTGACTGAGCGAGAAAAATAAAATTAAAGAAAAAAGAGAAAGATAAAAGGGACCAAAGCATCCACTTTATATCAAACTCCTGTCTCCTGCCAAATAGCTGTAAGTTTTGAAACTCTGTACCTGACCTATGCACCAATACATACTTCTAAGACGAGTAGAGCTGTGTTTTTCAGTCAGAATACAGTAGAAGTTAGTTTCTGATACTGTGAAATAGATATAGAAGAGGTGGAAGGAACTCCTACTTCAATATTCTGGGTAACATTCTGTGAACTTGTTTCTTTGCTTTGCCTTTGGAAAAAAAGGTATGATTTTCTCTAGAGTGAGCTGTGGTGGTCCCAAGTTCTCAGACTGGGGGTGGGAGGAATTCTTTGGGTGGAGGTACTCAGAGAGGAACTCTCTGGCCCCTCCATCTCTATCACCCTAAGTGTTCTGAACTAGGTCCTTTGCAAGCTGATCATCCATCTTTAACTGGCAGTGTAACATATTTGACTGTTGATCTACTCCTTCACTCCCTTCATTTGTGAGAAATTACAGGGTCCCTGCTGCCTTGCTGAAATGAGGGCTGCCAGAATATGTCTCCCATATGGATTTCAGAACTATGGTAACGCTCAGTTGCTGAGCTTCATAAAATGGCTGGCAGAAAGAACAAATGTGCTATGCTAAAAATGGGACTGTATATTGCATCCACGCTGGTCCAAGGTTTGACGAGAGAGCCCTTCTCACTTGTGAAGAGGGAAACAGCCTTGGCAGATGTGAATCTTCACTGACAGACTTTGATTGTTCACACTTGCACCCCTTTATTTCCAATTTCAGTCTCTGAAAGAGCCATATTTCACGCAAGTATCAAGAAGTCGGCCTGCTCGTTGGGCCATATACACCAAAGATTGCCAATTAAAAATCCCTCAAACACATGGCAAAAGGGAGGAAAAAAAAATTAGTCTTGGCTGCACTGAAAGTTTGGAATTTAGAGAAAGATAGTTATTACAGCTCTGATTTATGTGGAGAGAAAGGGAAAGCAACACGGTACCCATAATATCAGACATTAGGACTTCCTCCATAAAGGCATACACCTCACCACCATCGTCTCTATGTTAGACACTGTGTACAGACTCTCATGGGGATGAATAATGTCCCTAGTCTGGGAATTTCAGGCAAATATGAAACAAGTTCTTTGCAGACAATGGGAGATTATTTTATTCTCAGACAAAACAGACAAATGGCTCAGAGAAAAACAATGAAATCTCCTGCTGTTCCCAATGTTGCAATGATTGTACCCTATGAAAGCTGACTGGAATAAGTTAGTAGAGAATCAACATGAAAGATTTTAAGTTGCCCCCCTCTCTAGCTATCACTATTGACTATACATCTTTTTGAATACACACATTGATCTACGTGTGTGTATTTGTCAATTCATTGATGGGTTATACTACATTTTAAATTCCAGCAAAATATGGTGAATGGGTCATAACCAATGAAGATGTCTTGATTTTTTAAAAACATAAATCTATTATTGTTATTATTAATTCATGATGGAGTATATGTGTGGGGAGAGAGGAGAAACCCTCCACAGGTCTCAGTCATGCTGCAGTCCCCTTCCTCCAGTCCTCTAGCCTGCCAGGATTCCTGGGCAGTTCATGCCTGGTATGTTTTCAGTCTAACTTGGCTGGAGACTTGAACTGTGGTCAGCATGTGGCTTCTAGCTTTGCCGTCTAGTACGCTACTGACTGCACAGAGGCTGGGCCTAGTATTATTTTTATCATTATAGCCCTAGTTCTACAGATCATAGTATAATGCAGGAACCATAACTATTAAGTAGCAAAACAATCAACTGAAAAATGAAAGCTCTAGATAGTCTCTCTTTTTTTATCTAGCTAATGCAAAAAAAATCCATTAAATCATTTCTACTGAATAAAAACATTGTTGGAGAACAGGGTGCAATGGCTAGGTTGACTGGTAATAACAACAGTTACTGTTATGTGCTAAGAATGATACTGTGTACCCAGAAATTGGTCAAGCCATTTAGAGACTTAATCTCATTTTAAACCCTGAAATAATCTGATAGGAAAATATTCCATTCCATATGATAGAAGAAGCAATCATAGCTTAGAGAAGCAGAGGTCCACAATTACAAGGTGACCTTGCTGCTACTACTCCTGTGTCTGGGTTACTATCAACTATGTGGATATTTGGTTCTAGAAATGTAGGCAGTTTTAAGATTCATTTCATCTATCGATTTGACATTTCTTAACACTTAGACTAGAGTTATCACTTGGACGTTTATTTGCCTGATTTCACATGTTTGACTGCCTGAACTGAACTGTTATACTGACAGAATACAAACACGCATGATATGTTATCATGACATAATGGGCTTTTCATTCACAAGTTGAAACCCACATGAAGAAATGACCTAGTGAGAGAATTGCCTGTATTTGAATGGATTAGTCAGTCTGCCCAAGTGAAAAAGCAAGCAGATCTGAACAAAGCGAAAATAAAATGTCAAGGCTACTAGGAGGATGGCTAGAGATGTGATTTTGAGGTCATAAGCATCTAATAACCACAACAATGATAACATTATTTTAAAGTATTTTATGAGATGCTTAAGCTTCAAAAATCTGACTTCCATGAATCCTCAAATATGAAATAATTAAG
This sequence comes from Tupaia belangeri chinensis, assembly GCF_000334495.1. Classification (NCBI taxonomy): domain Eukaryota; kingdom Metazoa; phylum Chordata; class Mammalia; order Scandentia; family Tupaiidae; genus Tupaia; species Tupaia belangeri. The sequence continues at coordinate 796,823 of NW_006159500.1, read as the reverse complement.
AATGGGAGTGTGTGTACAATTAATGATCAGAGTAGACCATCTTACAGATCGGAACAAAACCAAAGGTAGAGCAACTAGCCCATTATCTGTCATAAAGCAATTGATTTACTCAGATCTAGAATACATGGAATAGATAAATGGCATCTTTTCACTGTATGTTCAGCTTTGGTAACAGATATGCTAACTTTTCTATATAAACAGTAACCAATTATTTTTAAGGACATGTGATTGTTACCCATTTCCATTTTGAATTCTCAGGAAACTGATGGAGAGAGTATAAACTCATATTTCATCTCCCTAATTACTGGTCTAAGTAGGCAAGAGATCTAAGGACTTAGTCAATGAATAATATAAAAATACAGTCAGCAGATCATATAAATATTTATTGCTACATCAAAAGTCGGCTAGTGGATCTTTCCATAATTCCTTCAGCATGAAATTCTTAAGTCAGGATATTGGAAAAATCACTAATTACAATTCAGACTTACTTCTTAAAGGATAGGAAACAGGAACTATATCAAATAAATTCTGCTGTCAAATATCTTTATCTAATTTTTATCTTTCTTTAAATTTAATTGGAGGTTCTTAAATTTATTCATCTACCAAACATGAGATTATCATTTTAAACTTGGCAGTGTAGCTACTTGCTTTGTTGAGAAAGATAATTTTTTTTTTTTTTTTTGGCAAAGGTAAAGGGAGCACCAAAGTAAGCTTCAATATTGGGGCCAGCCAGCAGGTGGCGTGGTGGTTAAAGGGGCTGGATTCCCAAATGGCTGACTGTGGTTCAAGCCCCTGACCTGGCAGCTTGTTTTCTTGCTTTCCCTTTTTCTCTGTCTGGTAAATTAAAAAAATAATAATAAATGGAATTAAATACATAAATAATTATTTAAAAATAAACTTCAATATCTATTTAACTTAAAATATTTTTCTGTGTTGTCAATATTTACTTATAGACTACTGATTTTTTAAATAAATCAGGAATGCTGCACTAAAATTATTTCATTTTTACTTTAAAAAAAATTTAAAAATTACTTATTTTAATTTCATTTATTATTATTTAATTTGCTATGGGGCACATGTATTCACCCAGAAGAGACAGAAAGCAGAGAAAGAGAGAGAGAGTGAGTGAAAGAGCAAAAGTGAGAAAGCAAGGTTTGGGACTTGAAGCACAGTCAGCCATGTGGGAGTCCAGCATCTTACCTACCAGGCCACCTGTTGGCCCTCACTAAAATTATTTTTAACAATTACTTTACTGATTGTGATTAATGGAATCAATATATGCAAGAGATAATTGTAGTTGTAACATATGTGGACGATATCTTTACCTTCGGGATGTTACAAGCTGTAGAAATATTTAAAATGTTTACTTGGTTATCTGTGAAAGTGATCATATCATTGTTGTGCACGAAAATTCATGGTAGGTGAGAACAAGGTAGACTATCCTAACTGCTTAGTAGATTCTTGTAGAAGGAGGAAGGGACTTGCAAACATTGAGTTGAGAGACTAGAGACAGAAATTTTGGAGTCATCAACATTGAGGTCTAGGTCCTATAGTTTCATTCCTTCCCAGATTTCTTTTGTTATTTCTCTATGGATTCCATATCTACAATGATTTTCCAAATTTAATTTTATTTATCAAGTCATTAATTTGTTTTTATTTTTACTAATTTAATTACCTATTGCAGTTTCTAATCAATATGAATCAATGAGTGTAACGCACATTGGGTTGATATATTTTTAGTCATCAAAAAAATGTTTCAGTATCAATTCAATAAATATATATTAGGCCCCCAACATGTACTCAGGGAAAGGCCCGATGAATACAAAGGTGAGTAAGGTATAGTCCTTGACCTTAAAATACTGTGGACTATGATCTAGCAAAACCCAGCATATATTTATCGTGATTAAATGTGTGATTCCCGTTGAGCATTTCAGTGCAATATTAAAAATTACTAGCACTCAGAAAAGATGTGGTGGATCAACAGCACATAACCATTTTCTCAACATTATTCTAAAAGTAAATTGATGTGTTTCCTTCATGAGGAACATTAGACTGGGAAGGAGCCACTGATTTCATCAATGGTTATAGTCCAGGGACATTTCTCAGTGTAGTTTCTGTAGGCTAGTATGGGTAGAGAATTCAAGCATTTCAATGACTGTCCTTCTTACCATGTGTTTTATAGATCTGGATCTACATGGTTTTTAAAAGCTCTCTTAAGCATTACATGTTAAAGAAGAGATTAATACTCAAACATGGACGTGGAAGACTTTTCCTTTCATAAGGAAATGACATAGTTTGCTGTGTCACCTTGGCTAGGCTACAAGATCCAGTTATTCAAATAAACGCTAATCTCAGTGCCGCTGTGAGGGTATAGTTGGCCCTCTGCATTGGCAGCTTGTTTCTGTGTGTATGGAACCAACCAAGTACAGAATGAAAATATTCAAAATAAAAAATAAGAACAATATAAAATAGAATAATAAAAAGTAATACAAATAGAAACAGTACAAATGTAAGAAGTATTTACAAAGCATTTTTATTTTATTAGGTATTATTAGTAATCTAGACCTGATGTATGTACAGGAGGATATGAGTAAATTATACGGCATTTACATGTCATTTTATATAAAGGACTTGAGTGTCTGTGAATTTGGGTATTCATAGGTGGGACTGAAACTAATTCTCATTGGATACCGAGGGACGAATGTATTTGGTCAGTGTGGCTAACATCTATAATCAATTGACTCTAAGTAGAAGAGATCATCCTCAATAATCTGGGTATTTAATCATTTAAAAAGCCTTCAGAACAAAAGTAAGATTTTCCTAAAGAAGGAGAATTTCTACCTGAAGACTTACAGCATTAGTTCCTGCCTGAGAGCACTGGCCAGCTCACAGTTTGTGTGAGACCACAGTGTGCGTGAGCCAGTCCCCACTGGTTTCATTCCTCTGAAGAACACTGACTAATGTAGAGACCAACAGGCAAATTTCTCTGAAAAGAGTAATTTGTTTTTTTTTTTTTTTTTTTTTTTTTTCCTTAGGGGGCCATCGCCTGCCAAGCAAGA
>NW_006159500.1:769893-793749 GCF_000334495.1 Tupaia belangeri chinensis | reverse complement strand
GCGAAATCGCCCGCCAGGTGGGACGTCCACACCGCAATCCCTTCTCTTCTATTCTCCTCTCAGGATCTTGGGCATGCATGCACTCGCGCCTGACATAAGTTTAAGGCGCTGGGTCTGGGACTTGACCTGCGGTCGACTACATGGGAGTCCAGCAACATAGCCATTATGCTAACTGCTGGTTCCTGCAAAGAATAATTTTGATCTCCTATTTCTGAATCTGAGTATTATATCTATTTAAGCTCATTTAAAAAATATTGTTTAAAGATATTTTTAATTTTTAAGTTATTACTCTTTTTTTATTTAAAGAGGCTTTTGCTATAGGCCACATGTGTTCACCAGAGAGACAGAAAGCAAGAAATCACCCACCAGGGTGATTGTGGTCACACCACAATCCCTTCTCCTTCAGTATCCTCTCAAGATTTTGGGCACACACACACATGCACCTGGTGTGAGTTTTAAACCACTGAATCCAGGACTTGAACCATAGTTGACTACATGGGAGTCTAGTGACATAAACATTACACCATCAGCTGGTCCCCAATTATTATTACTTTTTAATTTACTATAGAGCACATGTACTTACCAGAGACAGACAGAGAGAGAGAGAGAAAGAGAAAGAGAGAGAGAGGAAGAAAACCAGCTGTAAGGTCTAGAACCAATGTTGGTCATGTGGGAGTCCAGCATGCAACCACCACAATACCTGCTGGCCCTTTAAGCTCATTTATTACTTACTGAAAGAAATAGAAGATTGTGGTGGTGGCTGGTGGTTGGGACAGGGAATATATGACACGGGCAGTTAGAGAAGAGGTTTAACATATTCAAATTTTTCCACACTACTTGAACTTAACTAGTTGATATGCATGCCTTTAATTATTTGGTACAATATAAATTTTGCATGGGGTCGCATTCTTTGGATTAATCACACTTCTTCAATTCTGGAAGCGTATCTCCTAATGAGTCACATGGTGACATCAGAACTCTTGTTAAATGCACAGAGATAATGGTTTATGTCTGAATCTGTTTAAGCTAATCTGAGTAGGCAAACTGGCATTTCTATCTGCTACTTTGTAGGCAAGTTGTGTTACATGATGTTGTACACTATAGGTGTGTGTTTATATTTAAATTTTCTTTTGTCCTTACTTACTGTTTTAGAAATAATCTTGACTTACTCATGTATTAAATGTTACATATTTATTATATTGTGGCATCGAGGCATTTATTCAATGTTGTGTTAAATACCTAGTTACCTTTAAATGAAAGAGGGAAAATAATTATTCCTGAGATTTAGCCTGCAGGAAAGGTTATAGTTTTCATTAATTTTCCCTATTTATGGCCTATTAACATGAATTGAATAAATACTCACTGACTTTTAAAATATCACTTTAACAGAGGTCTTTTGGGTTACTTTGCTAAAACAGATTTATTGCTTTTTAGACAAATTATGAGCACCATAAAATACAACAATAACCACTTTGGAATAGTCATATATTCTATAAAAGACTGATCCATGATTAAGCAGTTATCTGAGTACTCAAACTAGATCACCATTCTGTAAAATAATTTTCTTGCTGTTCTCTCCCATGAAATCTCAAGGGTATTGCTTTTAGGGACTTTAAAATATCTTTTCAGAGAAACACAAACTTTAAAATCATTTATTACAGTCATGAAATTTTAATGAGAACATTTAAAAACAGTGGTCAGGCAACTCAGCAGTCATGCACTTCATAATTTATTAGGTATATTTTACTTATTCAGGTTAATAAAGGATGTGTTTGACATAGTATCAGACTGACCTTGTTTCTTGGCAAATACTATCTTAAAGTCTCTGGAGCTGATTCCATTGCCAGCCATTCTTTTCAAGGACAGCTTGTTATTATTCTCTTGGAAACAATTAACAGACTGTCGTACAGAATAACATGTACTTTGTCCTGAAATTCTTTATTGAAGAAGCCCCAGAAAACAAAGTAGTTTCAAACTCTGGCTCTTGAGACTTAATTTCTGAGAACTTTTCCTCTGTCCTCAAATTTTAGATTGAAATATGAGAACTCATTGGTTCAGGGACCCAGGTCATATATCTTGAGTTAAAGCAAGGATTCAGGCTAACCTTTTACAGCATTTCCATTCATATTTACTTTGCTGGATAGTGAAATCAGATGTTCAGTCTGACTTCCATTTCAAATAACCATAAAAGATAGATTTTGGTTTAGTTTTTGGATCTTGCAAGGCTGAACATCAGAGGTATCGTGCATACCTTCCCCTCCCCCATACGCACTTTAAGTCAACAAGAGCTGAAGTCAACAGGGTTTTCTAGCTAAATATCGTAGCTGATTCAAATTTATCAAACCATTTTGCACTATTTTATTTCAGAATGAGATTTTATTTAGGCCACAGAATCCTATGAAAAGTATTATTATAAGATGAAAATTTTTACCACTTAATTAGGCATGAAGTTTGTTTAGAGACTGTATATAGAAAATAATGTATTTATAAAGTCCCCTTTTTTTCTAAAGCTTGCCATCCAAAGCAAGGGTCAACAAACTTTTCCTGCAAATATTTTCTGGGACTAGCTCTATGGTATAGTGTTTAAAGGAGCTGAATCCCACATGGTCAGCCATGGTTCAAATTCTGGCCACGGCAGCTTGAAAAACATGCTGAGCCCATGTGTATGCCTGCCCCCAAATCCCTACATGAAGGAGAAATGGAGAAAGATTGTAGAGTGACCACACCCCTGGTGCTATTCCCATATTTTGTGATTTCAAGTATTCCAAGTTTATTCTTTTGAAAGAACTCATAGTGAGGGTCTTTAAGAAATGGGAGTGGGCCTAGCAGGTGGCATAATGGTTATGCCACTGGACTGCCACATGGCTGACTGCAGTTTTGAGTCCTGGCCCTGGAGGCTTGAAACTCACACCAGGCGAATGTGTGTGTGTGTGCCCAAAATCTCAAGAGGAGAATGGAGGAAAAGAGACCGTGGTGTGGCCATCTCTCTGAGGGGAGATTTTTTTGGTTTCTGTCTGTCTTTCTCTATTTCTCTCTCTCTCTCTAGCAAGAGCATACACCCTATAGAAAAAAATCTCTCTTTAAAAGAAAAAAAGAAAGGAATTGGAGAAACTCTGGAACATAAAAGCTGAGCATCTGACCCACTTTTAAAAGGAGAAAATGTTTGGGGACCAGCAGTTAGCATAATGGCTATGTTGCCGGACTCTCATGTAGTTGACCACGGTTCGTGTCCTGGACCTGGTGGCTTAAAACTCAAGCCAGGCGCATGTGCATGCGTGCCCAAGATCCTGAGAGGAGAACGGAGGAGAAGAGATTGTGGCATGGCCATCCCCCGGGGGGGTGATTTCTTGCTTTCTGTCTCTCTGTCTCTCTGTCTGTCTGGTGAGTGCACACATCCTATAGCAAAAATCTCTCAAAAAAGGAAAAAAAAAAGAAATGGAGAAAATGTTTATAAAAACCACAAACAGGTAAGTAAGACCTGGTACTCTTTAGAACAGATTATTAGAAAACTTGTTCATGAGCACTGAGAAAAGAAAGGATAATTTACTAGAAGTCAGAATGGATTGACTAAAAATGAATCATTCTTAGTAAACTGTATTTCCTTAAAGAGGTAAGGTTATTGGGATAGTCTCACAGACACAAAGTGTTCTGAATTGAGCAAGTTATTTAATAATAATAATAATAATAAACCTAGATGGAAATTAGTGGAAGAAGTATGGTCTTCCACAAGAAAATACCTCCGGATATTACACAGCTCTTAAAATACGGAACCCATAAGAATTATAAATGAAAAAATATCACCATGCTCTGTGTGACTACATTTAGAGAGAGAATGTGTATTTTAAATGTTCTAAAAAAATTCCAATAGATCTTATTTGAATGAATAATAACAAAATATCCCCATTAAATACATAAACTTAAGTCTGGGGTGGGGAATGAAACAGGATTCAAAAGTCTTGGACTGACAATTTAGACTGAATTGAGTAATATGAAATTTAAAGGTATACATGTAAAGAGTTTAGATTTTTTAAAAAATTAAAAGGAATAGAAAAATGATACACAATTTCTTTCAGAATCTCAAATGACAGTTATGGGAAGGAGATTTTGATCCAATTTAAGAAAACACATTTCACAGTAATGGCTCTGCTGCAGTGGACCAAACCACCTTACAGAACAGAAGGGGAGGATGCCAATGAACTTCAAACTTCAGACCTGTGCTTCTCAACCTCTAAGATGCATATACACCACGTGAAAACTTTCTTAAGAGGCAACTCTTGATTAAGTTGGTCTGGGTTGGACTCGATAGCCTGTATTATTATTATTATTATTATTATTATTATTATCTTAGTGTTTTTTGCCTACAAGGTAGCCATGGGCCTAGATCTACTAGTTACAGTATCAAATACCTGTGGCTTAGACTATGTTCATAACCCCAATCTGTTATAATGCTAAAAATAATTCATCTAACCATCATACTCATCCTTCTAACATGGCACTGTAAGATCAACCTTATCTGAATCAGTATAGTGCATAGCCTCCTCGTTAGCTTGATCAGTTTACCCCTCCTAAATCAAATAGGATTGCTAGAGGTTGTGTGCACTTGTGGGGGAGAGAGAGACAGAGAGTGAGAGAGTGCAAATGGGGCGTAGTCACACTACAATCCTTTCCCTCCCATTTTTTTCTTCCCCTCAGGATTTTGGGCACACACACACATGCATGTGCTGGGCATGGTTTTCAGGCTGCTGGGCTGGGATTCAAATCGTGATCAGTCATGTGGGATCTGGCTTCTAATGCATAGCATTTAGCCACTGTGCTAGTCTGATATTCTGTATTTTAAATAAGCTCCAAAGATGTCACTGTCACAGTCTGCGAGGGCCGCACTTTGAGTGACAAGACCCTAAAGAATGGCTATCAGAGAGGGCTGGCAGGTGGTGTGGTGGCTAAGGGTGCTGGACACTCACATGACCGACTGTGGTTCAAGTCCTGCACATAGTGACTTGTTTTCTCAATTTCCCTCTCTCTCCCTTTCTCTCTCACTCAGTCCCTCTATGGTCAAATTAAAATACATAAATAAAGATAAAATAATTCTTAAAAAAAAAAAAAGATGTCAGGCCCCACCACTGGGCTTCTCCACTTACTGTGAATGTCCTTGGAACTTACTTAACATCTCAATCTAATCATTCCAATGTGTAGAAATGGAGAGACTAATACCTATATTTTAAAGGACTTGCATAAGGATTAAACAAGATTATAGGTGTTGGCACATAGCGCACATTCAATAAAGATCCATTTTTTCCCTTTTTCACTTCTGCATCATTATATACATTTGAGCTGAGTGGGGATGACCATCTGTCAGGAATTCTGAAAGAGACATTCTGGACTTTTGCAGATCTCTTACAGACAATATATTACAAAGTGGGAAAGGAGAAGTTTAGTGGCTCTTCCTATCTGTTCCTGGCTTTAACTCTGGTAGATACAAATTTGGTGTCTGCCATTAATCACCACCTTCCCACTCATCTCTCCTCTCTGCAATTTGTCTTTGTGAAGGGAGCATTTGTGGGTTGATCACAGGGCAGGGGTGCCAGGTTTAACTACAGGAATGATTTCCTTCTCTCCAGCGGAGATAGTTTCCCCCAATCATGTCTGCTCCCTGTTCCTGCAGCATCCTGGAATGCATCCCAATCTCCTGGAACGCAGGCCAGGCACTGCTCAGAGACCTTTCTATTTCCAGCTTACATTCTGAGTTTTCCCAGAAGTCCCTGTGAAGTCTGCAAACTCACTATGTTCAGCTGGTGTTTAGGACTGCTGCTGGGTTTCATGCCTCCGCCGGTGTCCTATGTGAAGCGAATCTTATGCTTTTCAGTTTTTAATCTCCCTATTGATAGTCATTAAGCACTGGCTCTTCGGTTAAATGACAGCTCCTGCTATTGGAACTAACCGAGCAAGAATTTTTCTCTGTACTGGGTCTCTGCTTACTTAAAGTATATACGAGTGTAGCCTCAATGGGAGGGAACACTCTGGACACACACACACACACACACACACACACACACACACACACGGACTGGTTTCTCGTCACTCAGAAGAGTCTGCACAAAGGACGTGGGTTAGATTCCCTTAATGCTGGCTCCTGTCTATCAGTTTGGTTGCATCAGCTCCTGCCTGGCTTCTCTTCTCCCTCTCCCAGCTGCAGCAAAAGTGCCCTGAGGGTCGTTCAATTTGGAATATAATTCATCTGGGTGCTACAGTTTTAAGCCTGATGTTCACCATGGACTCTCTTGCTGACTAAATGTACTTTTTAAGAACCAGTTTCTAGGTTTTTTTTTTTTTTTTTTTTTTTCATTTTAAACCTTGGAAAATTCTATCTTGAAATAATTAGAGAACTGTGCAGTTTATTCTTAAGCTGCTATCCAATCTTGTCTATTTTATTCCTGGGAACATTGGGCCAATACACTTTTGTGTGTCCACTCATCTGGGCTTTATCCATCCCAGTCCATGTTAGCACTGAGGAACGAGGAACTACTTTTTTTTCAGACTCTTTTATTTCTCACCTGAAGAAGCAGGTCATGCTGATTTGACCAGAAATCAACGTGATCTGTTCATTAGTATCTAGCTGAACTTCTGAAATGATACTTTTCCTTTACTTTACATACACTTTCCTTGGTTGATTTAAGCATGCTTTTACAGGCAAAAAGGAATAAAAAGTGCTCTGAGCTATGGGGTAGACAATCAGTTCAGGACATAAGTTCAAATTTGCCTTCAGTTGTGGTTTTGTCTCCAGTAGACACACTTGGCTGGTAACACCAAAATGGCAGCAGAATCAACCATTGGTGTGCCCATTAAGCAAGGGGTCTTTTTTTTTTTTTTCTTTTTCTTTTTTTTGGAGAGGTTTTTGCTATAGGGCGCGTGCACTCGCCAGAAAGAGAGAGAGAGACGAAGAGGCAGAAAGTGAGAAATCACCCCCCAGGGAGATGGCCATGCCACAATCCCTTCTCATCCATTCTCCTCCTGGGATCTTGGGCATGCATGCACACGTGCCTGGCGTGAGTTTAAGCTGCCGGGTCCAGGACTTGAACCGCGTTCGACTACATGGGAGTCCAGCGACATAGTCATTACGCTAACTGCTGGTCCCTAAGGGGTCTTGATTAAATGGTAGGAGGCTCTTCTTCCCTCCTCCAAAGCAAACAAACAAAACATAATGCATGAGCTAATGGACAGGAATTTCTCTGGGCAAAATTATGTTCTGAATTCCATTTCAAAAATACATACAAAAACGTAGACTTAAACTTGAATGACCTCCTACTTTCAAAAGCACACTTTACAGTTAAAATTACGATAGATATGGGCAGAAGCTGGAGGATAAACAAGTGCCGGCCAACTGGTCACGGATACTCTAAATGGTTTAATAGCCGGCAAGTACCTCTGGCCACTTACAAAATGCCTTTTATGAGCCAAGGGAAAATGGACTCCCTGATACTGCTGCTTCTAGTTCATGGATTCACACACAGAGCTGTTAGTGAAACTTGCGCTCCAACAAATACCAAAGCCTTGCCAAGGAGAATTGTTAGCAGAGGGCAGACAGTCTGCATTAGGCATCTAAAGAAGTCTTATTCTATTTTTAGAATTCCTCTGTGTGGTTAGAGTTTTGGTAAACTAGTTACATAATGTTGGTGAATTATTTTACCTCTCGGAGCCTCCATTTCAATAAAAGAACAGCAGAGTTTTTTTTTTTTTTTTGAATGCCTGCTATTTGCTAGTCATCTTGCTGGCACTGGGGATAATAAAAATAGATGGCGCTTATTTTACTCTTGTTATGTGCCAGGCTGTGTACAAAACTTGTAATGTGAACGATCTGATCTCACCGTTGCAGGAATCCTAGGGCAATTACGCTTCTGCAGTTACTGGGGATAGTACTGTTATTGTCCTGGTTTGAGAGATGGGCAAACAAACATGGAAAGGTGCGTAAGTTGCCCACAGACACCAGAGCCTACACTTCTTCTTTTTTTTTTTTTCTAAGAGAGATTTTTGCTATAGGACACATGTGCTCACCAGAGAGACAGAGAAGGACAGAGAGACATAAAGCAGGAAATCACCCCCATCCCGCAAGGGGGATGGCCACCTTGCAGTCCCTTCTTCTCCATTCTCCTCTTAGGATTTTGGGCACACACGCATATGCACTCGGCATGAGTGTTAAGCCGTCGGGTCTGGGATTTGAACCATGGTTTACTATGTGGGAGTCCAGCGACCTAATCATTACACTATCTGCTGGTCCCCAGAGCCTGCACTTCTAACCACTACATTCCAGCACCTTCCTATCCTCTAAGCTGAACAGTTTTTCTGACACTTTAGTGTGTTTATGAAATACCTCGGATCTTGTTAAGATGTGGTTTCTGTTCAGGACTCTAGAGTGGGGTCCAAGACTCTGCACATCTGACCAACTTTCAGGGGATGACAATGCTGCTGGTCCATGGATCATAGTTTGAGTAGCTAGGGCCTAGACACAATTTATACCCTATCTGGCATCTTAGAAATACCTGGGGAGCTTTAAAAAAATTTGATGTCCAGTTCACATCTCATATCAATTCAATCAAAATCTCTGGGGATAGAACTCAGGTGTAAGTATATTTTTTCAGATTTTTCTTTTTTCTTTCTTCTGCCATTGGGCATGTGGACTTGTGTGTGAGAGAGAGAGACAGAGAGAGAGAGAGAGAGAGAGAGAGAGACAGACAGAGAGAGGGAAAGTGAGGAATCACTACTCCCCAGCCAGGGGGGGATGGTCATAATGCAATCTCTCTTCCTCCATTCTACTCTTGGGATTTGGGGCACACACGCACATAGGTCAAGTGCGATTTTCATTTGCTAGGTCTGGGACTTAAACCATGGTTGACTATGTGGGAGTTACATCACACCACATGCTGGCCCCAGGTGCAAGTATTTTTTAAAAGGATCACTAAATAATTCTAGAAATCAATTTAGTATTTTGAGGTCAGTGTTAGAAGTAATATATTGTACCGCATTAGTAAGTGAAGCATTATTGTGTGAAACTTTTCATATCAGTTCCCCCCCCCGTGTGTGTGTGTGTGTGTGTGTGTGTGTGTGTGTGCTGAGTTCAGGATATATAAAGTATTCCTTCTTATTTTCAAGGTAAAAAAATATATTTGAGGGCCACTTTCAATATTAAAAGGAGTACGATTTCTCTTTCTTTTCCTACCACATCTTGTCTTATTCTTAAAGGGATTTAGGGGAGATTACAAATATCCACCTCACTAAGATATTCTTCTTTCCATAAGAAGTTCATCATCTATGTGGGGAGCTAGCTATTTTAGAATACAAAGGAATAGTTGCTATGCAGGATATTTGACAGGATCTCTTGAGAACTAAGATAATAGATATGGCAAATTACTATCTAGGGGATTCAGTAAAGGTGACACAAGGGAACTGACATGGGTTCTGTAGAAGGAATAGCAATCTGGCAGTTAAAGAGGAAGAAAGCAACTCCAAGGAGAGACAGTCCTTCTACCTCACGCAGTTTCACTTGGCATCTGGGTTTCCCTTGCAGGAGTAGGAGAAATCAGGAGAAGGTAACAGCCAGGAGTGTCCATGATGAGCCAAAGGTCCCGGTGGGGGGGGTTGGGGGATGTTCTGCGGAAGGGATTATTAGAAGGCTATGTGATAGAATGACCAAAGAAAAGGAGAGAAGCTAGAACTCAGAGCTGGAGAAGCAGCGACAACCATTGGTTTGAAAGGGAGGAGGAAGACCGAATTAGAATAATCATTGCATCAGGAAGGGGATTAGAATAAACTTTGCATCAGGTATTGGTGGTGAATTATGATATTGGTTGACAAGAATGGGTTAGGATAAGTATCAGGCAGAATTTCTCAACATCGGAGCTTGTATGAGGATTTATAACCAAGTAGACAAGTTTCATGAAAGAACAGATGAGAGAGTTCATTGAACCTGGATGGAATATGAGGCTGCAAGTGGAAAGCTGGGACTTTGTAGTGGTTATATTGAAAGTTAAGGGATTGTTTTTGGTTGTTTTATAATCCCTTATAGTTCTCAGAGGATTATATGAGGGGAGAGGCATAATCATTATCTTTAAAGATAATTCTTGAGGTAAAGTTAGGGTTCATGTGGAGTGTAGAATAAGTGCATTGATTGAAGTAAGAGACAATGAGGTCCTGAACTAAGCCAATACAGGGGATAAGAAAGGAGAGGGGATTTCTAAAGAGGTTTACTAAAGGTAGCGTTAAAACAGAGAAGTTTTGACTAGCGTCCAGGTTCTAGTTTGGAAAATGGGGTGGATAAGCATGGTATTAGCTCAGACTGAAAACTGAGGAAGCAGAGTTGCAGACAGAGCAGGATACATGGAAGGTGTGTGTAAGGTGGAGTGCCTGGTGTATCGTAGGATGTGTTGGGTTCATGCAGGAAGAACACAACAAATAGACCAATAAAGATTATGAAAATGAAGAAATTACCCTGGGACAGAATTACCTATATTTAAATAGGCTAGTCAGTCTGTCTCAGTGAGAAAGCAAGCCAAGTCTGAAGAAAATAAAAATGCAAGGCCAAGCCTACCAAGGAGGACCACTGGGGACAGAACTTGAGGTCATAAACATGTAATGCCGCCTGTGACAGGAGGGTAGGCCTGTCATGTGAGACAGTCATCATGAAGGGGTGTGCCAAGACGAAAATAGGAACTTTTAGCCTTCCAATCTCTGTATGCCTAAGTTAGAAAGGGAATCTGCATAAATGACTACTCATGAATTAAAATAGTCCTCAGAAGTCACCTGAAGGAACTTCACCATTACATTTCCTCAGGGTGGAAGGCAGGGCTGCAGTGCAGCCTACCGCTATATAATTTCTTCCTGTAATCATACTTGAGACTAGAATAGTAATTTTGGTTCCGTAGCAATCATTTACAAGTTTTTTTTTTTTCCTGAGAGAATATTGTTATATAAGAAGCTAACCTATTTTAAGTAGGAGTAGATGTGACTACTAATCGACAACGTTGATAGATTCAGTATTAAAGAGAAAAATAACTCACATCACTTATCTACTCCAGTTTCACAATTTGGGATTCGAGACTAGTCATCTAAAACATCTTCTTATCAGCATGTGCTCTAGAGTTAACAAAAATACCCAAATTATCATTTAGACAAGAGAAGGAGAAGAAGCTCCTATAAATACTATCTGCCTTTCTCTGAAATAAATGTGTAAAATAAATACAAGTGCCTGAATTTTCAGTGTGGGTATAGCATCCAAAATACATGAAACCACTAAATAAACAGAAGAGAAAATATTGCCAGGCCTGCAAATCCAGCAATTTTTTTACTCATTTCATGCAAAGGATAATTTCAATGGGAATTCTGGTGCCATGAGACAGACAGATACAATACATGAATTTAACATGACCATGTAATAATAGACTCTATGAAAAACCATGCTTAAATAATAAATTCATGCCTCATTCTAAATTTAATTCATTATTCATATTTTCCATTGAAAACAATATAAATAATATTAATTCAAAATTAAAGTAATTGTGTCCCATTTAAGTTCTATGTGATAGTACCCACATCTTTTTATCCAGTGCTTTCTTTCTTTTGGTTCCTTGTTTGGGTTTTCCAGGTGATATTTGCTGTTTTCTCTATATATTATTAGTACTATGTAAAAACTTCAATTATATGTTGTTCATAGCGCATTTTTTTTTTATGCCAGAGAGTGCATGCGCACAAACAAGAGTGTGAAAGGACAGAGAAAGGGAGAAAGAATGCACCCCACAGTGGGATCTGCAATCCTTTTCCTCCAATTATACGCCTGCCAGTATCCTGGCCATGCATGTGTGTATCCAGTGTGTTTAAAGTCACCAAGCCTGAGGCTTGAACCTAGTTGGCCATGTGGTCTCAGACTTCCTCTGCACAGACCCTAACTACTGTGCTATGGGACTCACCCTCTTTTATTTTTCTTGACATGAGTGTTTTCTCCGATTAGACTGTGAACTTCCAGGGAGGAAGATTCTGGTCATTATTATTGAATCAACTAAAGCTAAGCATGGTGCCTTGCAAATAAAATTTTAGGAGGAAAAATGTGATTTTTAGTACGCCCCCCCTCCCAAAGAAGCATAAAAACAGTCATTATGGGGAAAATCAGAACTTTTTTTTAGGAGTTCTTATCCTGGTTTCATTATTTAGCATGTTCTGTATTTTGATTTCCTTATGGAGGCCACTGCCTTTTCAATGCTTAGGAACTATAAAAGTCTTCATTCTGTCCTGTATTTCTTCAGAGTCTCACACTATAAGTGACCAGGAGTGTTGGATGAACAAATTTACCAGTTGGAAAGGTGTTCTGCCCAAAGCTAATCTTAGAACAATACGGAAACACTTCGCAAATATAGTCTCTCTCTTTTTAACTTCAGTAACAAATTTGCCAGTTGGAAAGGCAAATTTGCCCAAAGCTAATCTTAGAACAATACGGAAACACTTCGCAAATATAGTCTCTCTCTTTTTAACTTCAGTCATGCTGTGAAATCTTGCATAAATGACATCAATCAGCCAACCCACCAACCAAGCAACCTACCAAGAAGTACTTACTGAGCCTCTGTTATGTACTCAGTACTCTGCAAAGTACTGCAAGGGGTACAAGGCATAGCTTCCTCACTAAGGAATGCACCCTCTTCAGTTATAAGATGGTCACACTTAGCAAGGTTTAATTCCATCTATTAAAGTTTTCTTTTCTTTTTTTGGTAGAAGTTTTTGCCTTAGGGTACATGCACTGGCCAGAGAGAGACAGAGCGACAGAGACAGTGAAAGATAAAGGGAGAAACTATTCCTCCAGGGTGGGGTGGGATGGGATGGCCATGCCGGAACCTCTTCTCCATTCTCCTCCTGGGACCTTGGGCACACTCATACATGTGCCAGGTGTGAGTTTCAAACTACTGGGTCCGGGACTCAAACTGTGGTCAACTATGTGGGAGTCCAGCAACATAATCACTATGCCATCTACTGGCCCCCAATAAAGCTTTTCTTGACACTTCAACTATTGATAGTAACTGGGTGGCTATTTTGTCCCAAATGTTTGCCTATAATAAAAAAAGCCCTTGAATAATATTTCTGCGTGAGATGTTATTATTTTAAACTATTTAACCCATGAGAATAGAACATGTTATTATTATTATTATTATTATTATTATTTAGGGAGAGATTTTTGCTATAGGGCATGTGCACTCACTAGAGAGACAAAGAGACAGAAAGACAGAAAGCAAGAAATCACCCCCCAAGGGGAAATGACCAACCCACAATCCCTTTTCCTCCATTCTCCTTTTGGAATCTTGGGCACGCATGCACATGTATCTGGCCTAAGTTTTAAGCCATTGGATCCAGGACTCGAACCACAGTCAAATACATGGGAGTCCAACAATGAAACCGTCATGCAATCTGCTGATCCCACATATTATTATTTTTATAGAGAGACAGTCACCCATTTTACCTATGTTGAATATCTCTCATTTGTCAGTAACAAAAAACCCTCACGTTACTTTATCTTTGTACCTATTGCCCTGTATCTTCTTAGGGATTTTAAATTTTGTACACTACTTTAATATTTCTGTAGGTATAATTGACTATACTTTTTGATAATGCAATAGCTAGTTCAGGGATGGTATGTATGTTAATGGTTTAGAGAAAGGGAGAGTACCCAAAAGATCATGTTGACAAATTTGGCTTTATATTCTCCTTTTCAGCTGCTTCCACCATTGTTCTGCACATTATGGCCTGCTTTGACTGTAAGGATAAGATTTGCTACACTACGTAAATACACCCATTTCTGTGCCTCTATTTGTTTCTTAGATCAACAGGAGATAAAATGATAAATTTGTGCATCTTCATGTTTACCTATTGAAGGGAAGACTCTTCTACCCAACTCAGACTTTCACATGGCCACTGAGGGTGTGAAATCTGATTCAGCTTCTTTCGCATCTTACATGGGCAGTCACGATATTCCTCACGTAGTGTCCTCTTCTGTATCATTTTTCTGGGACCTTTTCTTTTTACTGTCTCAACTTACTACCTAGACGATCTCATTCAATCCCATGAATTTCACATCATCTCTACTTCAGTAGCTCTCCCCTAAATCTATACTTCCGGTGTAATGTTTCTGTAAATTTCAGGCTCAAGTACTTGTTTAACATCAGAACGCCCATGGATGTTCCAAACTTATGTAGGGGCTTCTGAATCATTTCCCTCTCAGTAGTTGGTACTCTCATCCAGGCAAAAACTTTAGAGTCATCTTTGATTTCTCTCCCTTTATTACTCCCAGGGTTCAAAAATACATCAGCCATGGCTATCTCCAAGTTATATATGCAGCCTGTTCATGTCTTATCATTGCCACTTCTACTCCTTAGTTCCAAGTGTCATTATCTCTTCCTTAGACTATTCTAATAACTTCCTTTTCTTAGAAGATAGTTGTTTTATTTTATTCATTATCATCATCTTTTAATTAGACTAGAGAGAGACAAAGGGAGAGAGAGAGAGAGAAAGTGAGAAAGCAAGCCACCAGATCCAAGACTCAAACCATGGTTAGCCATGTGGGAGTCAAGTGCTCTAACCACCACGCCACCTGCTGGTCCCTCTAATAACTTCCTACTTGCTCTCCTTGCTTCTATCCTTGCCTCTGAAAGTCTATTAACATAGGAGGCATAGTAATGCTTCAAACATGCAAATGTTATCATTTTTCTTGTGTTAAATGGTTACCCGTCATGTTTAGAATAAAATCCAGAGGCTGTACTACAGTCCACAAGGTCCTCCCTGGCACACCTCGGCTAGCCTTCCAATCTCATGACCTCGGTTTATGCCTTGTAACACTGGCGGCTTTGTGTTCCTTTACCAGACCAGGAATGGTGCACCATGAGGGCCTCTGAGCTTCCTGTTCCCTTGGCCTGACCTGCCTTTGCCTCCTATCATTTAGGTCTCTGTTCAATGTGCTGCCTTCAGAGAAGCCTTCCATGAGTATTCAATGTCCTTATTCTGCCTTATTTTTCTTCGAAGCACTTCTGGCTGCGTCAATCTCAAGGATGGATTTATTTATTTATATTTCTCTCCCACTAAAACATTCCATGAAGCAAGGACTTCATTTACTGTAGTATACTTGGTGCCTACAATAATCATGTTTGGTATGTGTAGATAATCTGTGTGTGTATGTGTGTGTGTGTGTGTGTGTGTGTGTGTGTGAATAATTTGAGATGAACAGCATTTTGAAACATTTATTAAACTGGGAATTAGTTTAACCCTTTGTCTCATCCTTCTCCAAAATCGAGTAACATCTAGCAGTTTGGGAAATGCTTGCTTAGGTACTAAAGAGTGTCTGACAGCAAATAAACACATGCTATTTTCAGAATGAGTATCTATCTCTTGAAATGAGCCTACGCAGGAGTTGGCGCTGAGCAGCCCTGAACTGCCCAAGCAGTTTGGAAGGGGCTTATTCCACAAAGCACTGATAGGCAAATTTATGTCAGGTGCACTTTCCTTTTTTTTTTTTTCTTTTTTAGAGGTTTTAGCCATAGGATGCATACACTCATTGGAGGGAGAGAGGCAGAAGCAGTGAGTAGGAAAGTGAGAAGTCACTCCTCAGAGGGGATGGCCACACTGCAATCCCTTCATTCTCCATCTGGAATCTTGGGCATGCATGCACAAGTGCTCGGAGTGATTTTCAAACCACCGGGTCAGGGAGGACTCAAACCACTGTTGGCCATGTGGGAGTCCAGTGACATAACCATGATGCCATTTGCTGGCTCCCAAGGCACACTTTTCTACACAGTGCAGTGGAGGGGAAGTAGGAAGTGATAGCAGTTGAAAGCATAGAGTTCTATGCAACCTAGGCTGTGCCTTAATCTCTCTCAGCTTTAGTTTTCTCATCCATTAAAGGAGGCTTGTGACAAATTGCTACTGCTAGAGAATTGCAAATAATTTATGTAGCTGTGAGGTGATGGAGCATAATGCTCCACTCTGAAATTGTGGGCTGCACAAACTGACCTTCATCCAGGAGGTTCAAATGAAAAGGGAGAACAAGAGTAACTGTAGTGATAAGCCGACAAACACCACTTTAGCTAGGGGATACAGATGAATGTTTACAAGAGACGCCATGTTGATGGTACACACTTTTGGTATGATATGATGAGACTATCTTTTAGTTCTGTGGTCTTCCTTATAGAAATCTAAAACCCCAGTGTAATCAGGAAACAAAAAATCAAGCCCCAGTTAAAGAACATTCTACAAAATTCCTTATCGGCAAATCATGAAAATTGTCAAAGTCATCAAATACAAGGCAAGTCTAAAAAACCATGATGGTTGGGACTAGCAGATGAAATAATAGTTGTATCACTGGACTCCCATGTAGTCAATCACAGATTGAGTCCAGGACCTGGCAGCTTAGGGTGTGTGTTTGTGTACATGTGTGCCCATAATCCAGAGGAGAGTGGAGGAGAAGGGATTGCAGTGTGGCCATTCAGCCTGGGGGGTGATTTCTTACTTTTTGTCTCTCTAACTCTGTGTCTCTGGATAGCACATGCACCCTATAGCAAAAATCTTTCTCTAAATAAATAAGTTAAAATAAAATAAAAAACCCATGATGCTCAAAAGACAATTAAAGAGGGGCTGGCAGGTGGTGTGGTGGTTAAGGGTGCTGGACTCCCACATGGCCGACCAAGGTTTGAGTCCTGGACCTGGCTGTTTGCTTTCTCTAAGATGTAAATAAAATAATAGTAATTAATAAAAAAGTGTGAACATTTTAACATATTTATCCACAATGACTAAATTTTTTTTTTCACCAAGAGTCTTTATCCAGGGTTCCAGATAAAATTTAATGGGCCTGTAAACTTGGATGAAAAGAAATTACATCTTTATTTTTGGTTCTTTCTAACAGAAATACAGCATTTCCTTAATTTATAAATGTTTGCTACAAACAACAGAAATATAAGCAGAAATTATGATTTTTTTTTGAGTGAGGTTTTTGCTATAGAGCGCATGTGCTCACCAGAAAGACAGAGAGAAACAGAGAGACAGAAAGCGAGAAATCACCCCTCAGGGGGGATGGCCACACCGCAAACCCTTCTCCTCCATTCTCCTCTCAGGTACTTGGGAACATACGCACACACACCCGGTGTGAGTTTAAGCCACTGGGCCCGGGACTTGAACCGCAGTCAACTACAGGTGACTCCAGCGACATAGCTATTACGCCATCTGCTGGTTCCAGAACTGATTTTTGTCATCCATCAATATCACAGATATTTTCATATTATAGTTATTGCAGATTTTTCGCATTAACTTTTATATTAACCACTGCATTATAATTATAATAGTTATTCAGCCTGCTGCTAAGGCTTAACATTTAATAATTTAATAAAGAATCACAAATGTTACTACATTGCAAATTTATGTTTCAAAATACTTGGTTAACTACATATCAGTATCATTGTTTTTCTGTGTAATCCTATGATTTTCTTTTATACGTTTGCTACAGGCTTCTTTAGATCACCAAAAATAACCATGGCTCAAAAAATTTAGGGACCTTGGGACCAGCAGTTAGTGTAATGGCTATGTCGCTGGACTCCCATGTAGTGGACCACGGTTCGCGTCCTGGACCCAGTGGCTTAAAACTCACGCTGGGTGTGTGTGCGTGCGTGCCCGAGATCCTGAGAGGAGAATGGAGGAGAAGGGATTGTGGCATGACCATCCCCTCTGGGGGCTGATTTCTCACTTTCTGTCTCTCTCTCTCTGTCTGGTGAGCGCACGCACCCTATGGCAAAAACCTCTCAAAAAAAAAAAAATTTAGGAACCTCTCATTGAAAGAAGGTAGAAAGCCCCATCATAAACAACTTGAAGTTTCATTTTATACCTACCTATGAATTTTTATAAAGGAAAGAAAACTTAGGAGACATCCTCTATAGACCATAGTGGCAGGACCAGCAGATGGCATAATGGTTACATTGCTGGACTCCCATGTAGTTGACTATGGTTCGAGTCCCACACCTGATGGTTAAAAAATTTACACCAGGTGCTTGTGTATGTGTGCCCAAAGTCTTGAGAGGAGAATAGAGGAGAAGGGACTATGACACCATAGTCATAGTGGTCATCCACCATGGGGAGTGATTTCTTGCTTTTTCTCTGTCTCTCTGCTGAGCACATGTATCCTACCACAAAAATCTGGCAACAGGTAATTAATATCAAATGCACTCACAGGTAGAAATCAAAACTCTACTGATTAAAGACATACAAAATAAGGATGAAAGTTGATATGTTTAAGCAATTTTCTATACTTCCCAAATTTAAAATGTGCCTAATGAGTTGTGATTTGGCATTAAGAAAAGAAATAATTGTTCAAGGAAGATGTTATAAATTTTCTTTGAAAATGCTATAAACCCAAGAGCTGCTGCATTAGAAACCTTCAACTTACTATGTATTTATAGATTTTCTATACTAAAAATATATTATCTAAAGTCTCTTGGGAAAAAAATTAACAAAATTTGACCTCCTGCTTTTTTGAATAGGTTTTTGTTTGATCTCCGTTGAGAGGTGTATGTGTCACAAATGATCAGAGATGATGAGATTAGATGGGACAGTGATGCTGCTGATGATAGCTGACAGATACTGAGTCAGGCATGTACTTTATAAATATGTATCAATTACCCCAATGACCTTATAAAGCAATGATTGGTATTATATTCACTTTAAAAATGAGGACACTGAGGTACGAGGGATTACCCAACGAGTAGTGGGAGTAGGAGTAAATCTGGGCCATTGTGATTCCAGAGACCAAGCATTTAGTGACTAAGCATTTAGTGACCAAGCATTGAGTGACTAAGCATGTAGTGACCCATACTTATATGGGTGCTAACATAAAATGAACCAACTCTTTAGACTTTGGAATGCTTCTGGCATCTATAGTTTTAAGATGCCAGACATGAAAGTGTTACCTGACAGTAATCTAGTTTTACTGACCAGAGCCAGAATAGAAGCCAAAGAAAGAAGTATGAAGCATCAGAAAAGATCAATAAATCAGAATTAAAACTTCCACATCAGAGTGAAGCCACGAATCTCCATAAAATGTCTCTGACTCAAATACTTTTAAGACACTCACAGCACAAACATGTCCTATAAGTGCACTGTGCTGTAAATCCATCGATGTATATGGTGGACCCAAGTGTACCAGACTCAGGTAACACCAAGACCCATCCAAGGAGCTTGGACCCCAGGTTGGTTGTCTGGGACTTTAAGGTGAACTCCCACCCACCCCAACCGCAATCTGGATCAAGCCGGCCAGTAGTTCCGGACACCAGGCGGACTGAGGCGGCAGGCCCGACCCTTCCAAATCTTCGCGCATCCCCACCGTTCCTCTTCCTTGGACCCCTGGTTGGTTGTCTGTGACTTTAAGGCAAACTCCCACCCCATCCCACCTGCAATTTGGATAGAGCTGGCCAATAGTTCTGGACATCAGGTGGACTGAGGCTGCAGGCCTGACCAACCTGGTCCTGTCACTCATCCTCTGGCCCTTTCCCACTAGCCTTTGGACTATCTGAATTTTGGTGATTTGAACGTGCGCCTCGCGATTCCATTTTTTCGTTTTCTTTTTCTTTGCTCTTGAGGTGTTGCTTATTAGGTCAGTTGGAGGCTCACCATTCCTTAGAAAACAGGGAGAACTTTGGGCTATCCAGGGCTAGTGGAAACAGTTAATGGTAATTGTGAGCAACAGGTAGGCCAACCATAAGATAAATCATCAATTTTTAAATCCTGTACAACTTTGAACATTCAGAGATACCTTAAGTAAGTTAGGAAGAAACATATAGATTACCTGATGGCTAGGAACAATCGCAGAGGCTCAAGAAATATGAGCAACCAACAAAAGGCCTCTCCCTAAAGGGAAATCATCAAGCCTACATCACCCACAGTCAATACAATGGACATTGTAGACATGTCTGATAAGGAATTCAGAATATCTGTAGTGACCAAACAAACAGAGATGGAAGAGAAAAGAGACAAGGAGTTCCAGGAAAAGAGGAAGTCTTTTCATGACTTGAAAGAAGAAATGGATACCTTAAACAAGAACCAGATGGAACTTCTAGGATTGAAGAATGTGATACAGGAAATCAAAACCTCCCTTGAAAGTATTAAAAGTTGGTTAGACCAGGCAGAAGATCGAATCTCTAATGTAGAAGACAAAACATCTGACCTAGAAAAAAGTATCAAGAAGATTAAGAAAACAACCATGAAAAATTAGGATAATATATGGGGAATACTGGATAGCATCAAGCACCCCAACATTCGGATAATTGTATTCCAGAAGAGGAAGAAAATAATAAGGGCCTAGATAATTTATTCCATGAAATCCTGGAAGAAAATTTCCAAATCTTGAAAGGCATTCAAATATCCAGGCCCAAGAAATACATAGGACCCTGAGTAGAATCAACCCAAGAAGATCCTCTCCAAGGCACATCATAGAACTTTTATGAATCAGAGATACCTGAAATAAGTTGGCAAGAAACATATAGATTACCTGATGACTAAAAACAATCGCAAAGGCTCAAGAAATATGAGCAACCAACAAAAGGCCTCTCCGTCAAGGGAAATCATCAATCCTACATCACCCACAGTCAATACAATGGACGTCGTGGACATGTCTGATAAGGAATTCAGAATATTTGTAGTGACCAAACTAACTGAGATGGAAGAGAAAAGAGACAAGGAGCTCCAGGAGATGAGGAAGTCCTTTAATGACTTGAAAGAAGAAATGGATACCCTAAACAAGAACCAGATGGAACTTCTAGGTTTGAAGAATGTGATAGAGGAAATCAAAACCTCCCTTGAAAGCATTAAATGTAGGTTAGACCAGGCAGAAGACCGAATCTCTAACGTAGAAGACAAAACATCTGACCTAGATAAAAGTATCAAGAAGATTGAGAAAACAACCATGAAAAATGAGGATAATATACGAGGAATACTGGACACCATCAAGCGCCCCAACATTCGGATAATTGGTATTCCGGAGGAGGAAGAAAATAATAAGGGCCTGGAAAATTTATTCCATGAGATCCTGGAAGAAAACTTTCCAAATCTAGAAAGGCATTCAAATATCCAGACCCAAGAAATACAGAGGACCCCAAGTAGAATCAACCCAAGAAGATCATCTCCAAGGCACATCATAGCCAGACTGGCAAAAACAACAGATAAAGACAAGATACTAAAGTTGGCAAGAGGGAAACGCCAGGTTACTTACAAAGGTCACCCCATCAGGCTAACATCGGATCTCTCAGCAGAAACAATGCAGGAAAGGAAAGAATGGGGAAGCATAGTCAAAGTGTTGAGTGAAAAACAATTTCAACCAAGAATACTATACCCGGCAAAATTATCTTTTATATGGGAAAAAAAGATAAAAACATTCTCAAATAAACAAAATTTGAAGGAATTTACCAACACCAGACCAGCTCTTCAAGAGGTTTTGAAGGGAGTACTATACCAGGAAAACTAAAAAATCAGAGACAGTTATACGAGAACAAAAAACAACTAAGAAAATGGCTCACTTAATGATAGGATCAGGTATGGAAATATCGATAATTACATTGAATGTCAATGGATTAAATTCCCCAGTTAAGAGACATAGACTAGCTGAATGGATAAGAAAACAGAAACCCTCTATCTGTTGCCTACAAGAAACTCACTTTATGGATAAAGATATACATAGACTAAAAGTCAAGGGCTGGAAAAAGATATTCCATGCAAATGGAAATCAGAAAAAGGCTGGAGTAGCGATATTGATCTCAGACAAAATAGATTTTAAAACAAAGACTGTAAGAAGAGACAAAGAAGGGCATTATATAATAGTAGATGGGGTAATCCAGCAAGAAGATATAACCCTTATAAATATCTACGCACCCAACTCAGGTGCGCCTAAATATGTGAAGGAAAGACTGCTGGAGCTAAAAGGAGACATAGGGAAAAATACTATAATTGTTGGAGATCTCAACACCCCGTTATCTCCTATAGACAGATCTTCTAGACAGAAAATAAATAGAGAGATACAGGACTTAAATGATACTATAAATGGAATGGGCTTGACAGATATCTATAGAACTTTCCACCCTACATCCACAACATATACATTTTTCTCACCCCGACATGGAACCTTTTCAAAGATAGATCATATATTAGGACACAAATCAAGCCTTTACAGATTCAAAGGCATAGAAACTGTACCCAGCATCTTCTCTGACCATGATGGAATTAAACTCAAGATTAATTTCAAGAAACAACCCCGAAAACACACGAACACATGGAAACTGAACAACCTACTTCTGAATGACTTCTTCACTACTGAAGAAATTAAGGCTGAAATAAACAAATTTATGGAAACAAATGATAATGAGGACACAAGTGTCCAGAACCTATGGGACACAGCAAAAGCAGTCATAAGAGGGAAATTCATAGCAATTAGTGCACATAAGAAAAGGATGGAAAGATGGCAAGTAGATAACTTATCATCATGCCTCAGAGAACTGGAAAAACAACAACAAACGAACCCCCAAAATGCCAGGCGAAAAGAAATAATAAAGGTTCGAGCAGAAATAAATGAAATAGAAAATAAACGAACCATACAGAAAATAAATGAAAGCAAAAGCTGGTTCTTTGAAAAGATCAACAAGATTGATACTCCATTGGCTAGACTGATCAAGAAGAAGAAAGAAAGAAACCAGATTAATCAAATATGTGATGAAACAGGCAATATTACCACGGACATAGCAGAAATACATAATATCATTAGAGGATACTATGAGCGACTTTACGCCAACAAACAAGATAACCTGGAGGAGATGGACAAATTCCTGGATGCATATAAACTACCAAGATTGGATCAGGAAGACATAGAGAATCTGAATAGACCTATAACAAGCCAGGAGATTGAATCAGTAATTAATAATCTCCCAACAAAGAAAAGCCCAGGCCCAGATGGCTTCACTTGTGAATTCTACAAAACTTTCAAGGAAGAATTAACCCCTATCTTACTAAAATTATTTCTAAAGATTCAAAAGGAAGGAAACCTTCCAAATTCATTTTATGAAGCCTCCATCATCCTCATCCCCAAAACAGATAAGGATATGACAAAAAAGGAAAACTACAGACCAATATCATTGATGAATATAGATGCGAAAATTCTCAACAAGATACTCGCAAATCGTATCCAACAACATATAACAAAGATCATTCATCACGACCAGGTAGGCTTTATACCAGGGATGCAAGGGTGGTTCAATATACGCAAGACCATAAATGTAATACACCACATTAACAGAAAGAAAGATAAAAACCATATGATCATCTCAATTGATGCGGAGAAAGCGTTTGATAAAATACAACATCCTTTTATGATTAAGACTCTCAGTAAGATTGGTATAGAAGGGTCATTTCTGAACACAATAAAAGCAATCTATGAAAAACCTACAGCTAATATTATACTGAATGGGGAAAAGCTGAAAGCTTTTCCTCTGAAAACAGGTACTAGGCAAGGCTGCCCACTTTCTCCACTGCTCTTTAATATAGTACTGGAAGTCTTAGCTATTGCAATCAGAGAAGAGAACAATATTAAAGGCATTCAAATAGGCAAAGAAGAGTTGAAAAGATCTTTATTTGCAGATGCCATGATGGTATACGTAGGAGACCCAAATGTATCCATGAAAAAGCTTCTTGAACTAATAAGTGAATACAGTAAGGTGGCAGGATACAAAATCAATATCCAAAAATTTATAACATTTCTATTTATGAGCAACAAGTTGAATGAAGCAGAGCTGAAGAAAGGAATCCCTTTCACTGTAG
>NW_006159500.1:756318-768294 GCF_000334495.1 Tupaia belangeri chinensis | reverse complement strand
ACAATAGATAGGCAGGACGTTAGTGAGAAACAGATATGACTTATTAACTGTTGATGATGACATGTATGGTATTCTCAACTGGATTGGTCTGAGAAGTATTTCATGATGGGTAAAGTCTTTTTACAAGCAAAATGAGAAATAGTGATTGACTGTTTTAAAAAATAATTAGAATAATAACAATAATGATTGGGAAAATCATAGAAAAGATACTGAATGTTGAAGCGGGGAGATTAATGTCTCTGTATTGACTGACATGCATGACATTCCCTTTTGAAAAAGCAATGTAACACACTGTAATATAAAGAAGATTATGTAATCCAATGTAATATAAAGAAGATTATGATGATAATAAAAATTAAAAAAAATTTTTTAAAAGAAGACCCATCGAAGGACTCACAGTGTAAAGCTATCTAATGCTTTCCTTTTGGAAAGCAGAATGTTTCTGCCTCAGATATAATTTGAAATGCTGTGAAGCACATCTTTCACACTTGAGTTAGGTTTTTGTAAGTCTCCTTGCTTCCTATTCATTTTTTGTATTTTGCTGATTCGTTGGAACTGCTTCATTGTCTTCTTTTGTCTTATGGAATCTTCTGTTAACTTCCTGGATATTTGCTTCCAATAACAATCACAACACATTTATGCTACATTCCTAAATTGCAATAAATATTTATTTCATGTTTATACGTATGAGAGTAATTTTAAAAGTTTGTGGAAAATGGAATTAAAGTATAAGTTATTCTGGTATAAAAAATTATTGAAATATTTAAATGCAGGATCAGCAGGTGGCATGGTGGTTACAGAGCTGGACTCCCACACGGCTGACTGTGGTTCAAGTCCTGAACCTGGTAGCTTAAAAATCATTCTAGGCATGTGTGTGTGTGTATATGCCCCAAATCCCAGGAGAATAGAGGAGAATGGCATGCTTATACCGCCTGGGGGGTGATTTCTCACTTTTCCTTTTACTGTCTCTCTCTGACAAGGTCATGTGCACTATGGCAAAAGCCTTAAACCAACAAACAAATCAAATTGAATTAAAGTGTTTTCACAATATGTGTTTCTATGAACTTTATTTATTTATCTTTTAAAAATTTTTTTGCCATAGGATGCATGTGCTCACCAGAGAGAGACAAAGAGAGGGAAAGTGAGAAATCTCCCTCCTGGGATGGGGGCATGGCCATGCGATAATCCATTCTCCTCTTGGAATTTTAGACATGCACACCCATACCCAGTGTGATATTTCAAACTGTCGGATCTGGAACTTGAACATGGTCAGCCATGTGGGAAACCAGTGCCCTGACCACCACCCTACCTGCTGGCTTGCTCCATGAAATTTTAGAAGACCTCCCTTATAATGCTTAATGACACAGGTTTCAGAGCCAGACTACCTGAATTCCAATTCTTACCCTAGTGTTTTCAGGCAGAGTGCCTTTCAGTCAATGATTCAAACTTCTTGTCCCTCAGTATTCACATGTAAAAAATATTATAACAACAGTGTGTCTATTCATAGGGCTATTGCGGTGGTGAAATGACTCAATACATGGAGAGGCCTGAGCAGTGTCTGGCACACAGTGAAAGTTATGTAATTGTTAGCTTTTGTTACTATTACATTTACTAAACTATACGCCCCATAAGGAAGGAGAGCATTTATATTTTGATCATTACTGTATTCATAGCATCATGCACAGTGCCCAACATAAAGTAGGTGCTTAGTAAATATTTATTGAGCTAAATTAAATATTAAGCTACTCAGCTGTTCCTTCCTATCTATTCTACCTCAAATTTTCCTTACATACTTGTTCAGTCATATGTCAAACTCAGCAGACTATGGAAAAGTTCTCATTTTTATAATAAATGCCTTGGTCTCATCCTTAAAATAGGGGAAAAAAATCAGAGAGCAGTTTTTAATGCTTCATTTCATCCTCAAACATCTCACGAATATAATGTGTTCATCAGGCCTCTGAGTGTGGCAAATATTTCAAATTTTGATATCTCAATCTGGTGACCAGGTGACCTGAGAAACAGATTAGCCACAATAGGTCCCATTTGAGATCGAGCTGTATTTGAAATATGGCCTTTAATAGCACTTGCTGTTCTTGCTGTTTTGCTCTGAGTTCCACGGAACCACACTGGTTTACTTTAGTACAAACCAACATGAACAGCTTCAAAGGAGCTCTCATTGTTGCTGTCTCTGTCTCCATTGACCCACCGGTATTTATCCAGTGCCTAATACGTTTCAGGCTCTGTCCAAGGTGCTGAGGACATAGCCCAAATACCTCTGTTAAGGAATTCCATGGTCTTAAGTCTTTTCAGGAATGGAAGGAATGGACATAAACAGATGAACAGGCAGCCCTACCTGTGTGGTAGAACTGTGAGTTTGAGTTTGTTCTTTGTTTGAGATAGGGTTGGGAACAACCCTAAGTCAGACCAAGGAAACTGGGAGGAAGAAGACATCCTGGCAGAACTGATACTGAACTGAGTCTTGAGGGATAAATAGGTATTTGCCTTGCTAATGAGCTTCCTCCTCCTTCTCCACATCTGGACATCCTTAAAGCACCAGAAACTCATTCAAAATAATAGTTATCATCTCTCTTCATGCCTCATTCCCACCCCACATTTTTTTAGTCTCAAATGAGAGTATCTTCCAAATGGAAATATTTGTAAAGCACTGTGTGATCAGCATTCTCTCATATTACTTTTTGTCTACATTCAGTTTTCTTTTTCAAGCCCAACTTAGATGTTCAGCTTTAACTCCCATAATTTCTAGTCAATATGTAAAAGCTTGGTAAATGGTAAGGCACTATGCAAATGTTAGTGGGCTTTATTCTAATGAACACTAATTCTTTTGGTGATCTCATGTACTCCCATGGTTTTAAATACCATCTATACACTGATGATTTCCAAATTTGTATTTCTAGCTCTGACCTTTCTCTCAAGATTCACACTAAAAGCCCCACTGCCTACTCAGTATCTTCCCTTAGATATCTAGTAGGCATTTTCAAGTATATCATCCGCAAAACTAACTCTTAGTTGCTACTCCTCCTCCCTCTGCCAAATCTGTCCCTTTTAATCTTCCTCATCTCAGTTGGTGGGAACTACATTATCTAGTTGTTCTGGTTTAAATCCTTGGATTACTTCCTAAGAGCTCTCTTTTAGAACATCCATCTATTAGGACCAGGAGTTGATGTAATGGCTATGTCACTGGACTCCCATGTGGTCAACGGCGGTTTGAGCCCTGGACCCCATGGCTTAAACTCATGCCGGGAGAGGAGAATGGAGGAGAAGGGATTGCAGTGTGGCCATCCCCCCTGGGGGGGTGATTTCTCACTTTCTGTCTCTCTGTCTCTCTCTGTCTTTCTGGTGAGCGCACATGCCCTATAGCAAAAATCTCTCCAAAAAAAAAAAATCCATCTATTCCATTAGCAAATCTTGTCAATTGTACATTAAAAATAATCCCGAATTACACCTCCACTGCTCCACCATCTTAATTACTTGGACTACTGTCTTTCTGCCTATGTATCTGTTTCTGTAGTGTGTTCTCCACATTGTGGTCAGGGATATGTGACAAAAGTAAATCTGGGCTAGCAGGTGGCATGGAGGTTAAGGTGGCTAGATTGCCACATGACTGATTGTAAGGTTCAAGTGGCTTAAAAATAATGCTGGGCACATGTGCATGCATGCTCCCAAATCCTGAGAGGATAATGGAAAAGGGATTGTTGCATGGCCATCCTCTGGGGGTGGGGGTGGGGTGGGGTGATATTTTGCTTTCCCTCTCTCTCTGTCTCTGGCAAGTGCATGCACCTTACAGCAAAAGTTTTAAAAAGTCAATCAAATAGTGTCACTGCCCTTTACCAAAAAAGTGATAGCAAACAATTCCATAGCTTCCCATCTTACTCAGAAAAAATCCAGATATTTAACAGTGTCCTCGCTATCTTCCTACCATAATCTTCTCTCTCTTCCCTCCTTTCTTGGCCAGTCTAGATAAGAATGATCCTGACTTTGCTCCTGTTGTTTTCTCTGCTTGGGAAGGCTCTTTCCTTCCATGGCTCAATGACATTCCTTTTATTCAGATTTTTATTCAAAAATTATTTCTTAGGAGATGTCTTTTTTAAAATAATTTTTAAAAATTTAACTTTATTTATTTTAATTTGATCAGAGAGAGACAGAGTGAGTGGGAGAGAGAGAGAGATAGAAAGTGAGAAAGCAATCCACCAGGCCCAGGACTCGAGCCAACGTCAGTCATGTGGGAGTCCAGTGCCCTTAACCACCACACCACCTGCTAGCCCCAGGAGAGGTCTTTACCAGCCTCTCTATAAAACAGAAAGACATCATTTTTAACCACCTTAACCTCATTTTATTTTTCATCCTATTTCTTCACAGCACAGTTATTTCTTGAATGTGCTAGGTATGACTTGATGCTGACAGTATAGCAATGAACAAGAGAAGCAAAAATCCCTTTCTTTCATGGTGCTTTCTTTCCTTTGAGGAAGAGAAACAATAAGCTAACAAATTGAGCAGCATGACAGAGGATAATGGTGAAAATCAAAGCCAGGAATAGGGATAGGATGTGTTGGGGAAGAGTGGTGGTTGCTACTTGAACAAAAAAGTCCTCCTTAATGGAGAGCTCTTTGAACAGGAGGTAAGGAAAGCGAACCTTGTGAAAACTTGTTGGGGGAAAAAAGTGTTCTACATAGAGGGAACACCAAGTGCAAAACCCTAAGGCAAGATTATGTCTGGTGACTTCAAACAGCAGTGAGGAGATCAATGTGGCTGGAATAGTGTGACACTTCTCACCACTGCCATCATCATATGATCTACTTGTTCTTTATTGTTGACCTGTTTCCATCATAATGTTGGCTCCATAAGTGCAGAGTTGTGTGTATGTGTTTGTGTGGCTCACCAAAGAGAGGCAGATTGGGAACCAGCAGTTAGCATAATGGCTATGTCACTGGACTCCCACGTAGTCGACCGCAGTTCATGTCCCAGACCCGGTGGCTTAAAACTCACGCCGGGCGCGTGTACGTGCATGCCCAAGACCCCGAGAGGAGAATGGAGGAGAAGGGATTGCGGCATGATCATCCCCTCAGGGGGGTGATTTCTCGCTTTGTCTCTATGTCTCTCTGTCTGTCTGGCAAGTGCCCGTGCCCTTACCGAAAACCTCTACAAAAAAAATAAAAAAAGAAAGAGAGGCAGAGAGACAGTGACAGAGAGAGGGAGAGAGTGAGAGAAAGCACTGCCCTATGGGGTATGGTCAGGCTGCAACCCCTCTGGCTTTCTCTCTCCATTCTGTTGGGATTTGGGGCATGCAGGGCTGGTGGTTTTTTCAAACTGCTTGAGCCAAGACTTGAACAAGTCACTCATGTGAGTTTTGGTTTTTCTTAACCACTAAGCTATGAGACTATGTGTTTTACAAAGTGCTTTATCCTGAGCACTCAAGACTGAACCTTGCTTATAGGGGGATTCCGTATTTATTGAATAGACTGCCACACACTACAGACAATCCTGACTGATTATTTACACTCCCTTAACACGCTCCATGCTTTTTAGCCTTTTTTTGTCTCATTTATTTCTTTCATCTGGAATCCTCCTCTGTCTTTAGAAAGCCTATACTTCAAGACATAAGTACAATGCTACTGCTTTAATGGAACCCTGTCTAGTTGGCCATCCTCTCAATGTCCTTCTTTCATCTCTACAAAGATAACTCTTTGTACTGTCATTTGTGCTGAACAGGAAGTTCCACGGAAGCAGTGAGCTTGCCTGTTTGACTCCAGGGTAGTGCCTGTGTGGCCTGGTGCCTGGCACTCAGCAGTCAAGAGATGAATATCTGTTGAAGGCAGTGAGTTGCTTCAGGATTTACCCTAGCCCATCAAAATTGCTACTGTGCTATGTGGTAGTTTAAGTTCCTGAGAAGTGGCCAGCATCCTTGAATTTAAAATCTTTTCTTCAAATTTGTTACCTTTGCAGAGGGGAATCAGGACAAAGGGAAGTCTTCAGAAGGGCACACCTCTTTGCATTCTGCAGGGAATTGTATATTTAGAGAGGAACGGTCCTTTACCCTTCCAGCCCATGAACTTTCCTCTATACTTAAACATTCCAGATTGGTAATGTAGCTCTTTCAAAATGAAAAGAACTGTGAGTTTTAGGTTCAAATGCTGTTCTAAATACATTTCTGATCATTTACAAATACATGTTAGATAAAGGAGGAAACAACACTTGCTGGTGTAGAAACAATGTGGCATGGCATAACTTTTACTAACCACACTTCACCTTAAATAATCTAGTCATTCAGAGAACTACAATCTATACAAATTAGGCTGAAAAAAATCACATTTTGGACAAATTGAGTCAGAAAGTGTGAAGATAAGCAGTGAAATAGACTGGTGGGTAACAAAGATGTGCTAACGTAGTTGGGCTTCATTGTTACTGAAGACTTGAAAGGCTTCTCCTTAGTTAATTGAGAGGCCAATTAGCAAGTCTTTCTAAAGGCAAGCAAGCCTAAGTTGGGTTTCCTTTTATTTCCATATACACTCCCTTCTGTCTCTCTAATCATCAATAATGTGAATGATGAACCCGAGCAAAGCTTGTCTCATGGTAGAAAAAGGGTTGCATGATGTACTTTTCCTGGAGGGTGGCATCTAAAATAACAGCACTTTGATAAGCTTATTGTTCCTCTAATTTAAATCCATTTTCACTTGGCTACTGCTTCACTAGTTGACACTGGTTTCTTGTCCACATTCCAACTACGGGCATAAAATAAAGTGTTATCTAGAGTGTTCTTGTCTTTGAAACTGTCATCAACTCATTTAAATGAAAGACATACTGCCAGATATTAATGAAGCTTATTAGTAAAATGCTATGATGCAGAAGATCCCCAGGATATAAAATTATGGTTTTATGTACTAATTTCAGCACCAAATGACTGTATTCTTCTTCAGCTAAAATACTAAATGTTGCTCTAAATACTGGAAGTTCTGAGAATGTAGAGTGGGTGAGCTACCCATCTGTCACATATAGATTTCCAATGGCCATTTCACATTGTTCAGTAAGGTCAGTTCAATTTTGAATTAATAATTCATTTTTGGGTCCTGAAAGTCATTGGTATGGTTTTAAGGATAATGTTTACATGATATTGACAGATTATTAGCCAGTGCCAAGTAATCTGCAAATGAGAAATTTCTGAATACTTTTCCCAAAGCATTTTAAATCCTTATTAAAATAGTTAAGTGGACAGAGAGTCACACATGTGCAATTCAGGTGTCAATGTTTTCAACTATCATTGGCATTAATTTTAGAGCATAAAGTATATCCATAAAAATTAAATTCTGTTCATTTTCATAATTTCTATAGTCACTAGGTAATATAAGTTGAACCATCTGAATATTAATTCCACATTAACAAAAGGAAGACAATATTTACATTAAATGTCATAGGTTAACTTTTATCAATTCTACAATTTTAAATGATTTTACATCTAAAATGACAACTTTTTAAATACAAAGGCTATTTTTATTTATATTTATAAAAAGTATTTTAGATATTTTTACCCATATTACTATTGTAAAAGCTGTTACTTATGAAGCTCATTATTAGAAAAATAAAACATCATTACTGCTCCTTTGGATATTTAATATAAACAGATGCTGCTACTTTGTGGTAGTAAAGTGATAATATTATTTACTCCTTTCTGGACACTATAATCTGTCTTTGCCAAGGAGTAACAGTATAGCTCATGAGATTTAGCTTTATAGGTTTCCTCTTGTGAAACTGATGTTATATTAAATGTGGTTCAATATATGAAATATACATGGCATTTTTTCCTGTGTGTTTAGAGAGCTCATACTGTATAACAACGAGCATCACCAAATAACTAAATATAAAGAACGAATACTATCCTGAAGGTAACAAATCAAATTAGGGCTGGAATAATGGGGGAGTGGGGGTGGTGGTAATTTCACCAAAGGATTTGATATAGACTTTAAAGCATTTAAGCAGAGTAACAGACAATATCTTTTCAGATTGCCCAAGAGTCAATACCTGAGCTATGGGTATATGAGGATTTATTATATGGTATTCTCTATTTCTGTATATGATTAAGATTTCCTATAATAAAAACTTTAAAAAAATACTTTTAGGAGTGGCAAGAATGAGCAAAGGAAGTAGCCCAGGTTGGCTAAAGCAGGTACAAAGGTACCTGAGAAAACTAGGGAAGATATAAAGAACAGCTAAAATAGGGTCAGATTTTGAGCGGCATCAGATAAGAGAATTAAAAGTTCAAATTTGAGTTAGATCTCTGGGGGTCAGTTTATTGGATTAAATAGAATCAAGTCTCACTTTAAGTTACTTGTAGATACCTAAAATAAATTTCTAATATCTAGCATTCTTTCTCCATTATGTCAATGGTGAGATTCATTGTCAATGATATTCAGAGTTAATTATAGTTTAATGGGAGATGTGATGTAGGAGAACTTGCTTGTTGTTGCTAAGATCTCTTTGGGAAGGCAGCATCTAGGTTGAGTTACTGTGATCCAGGTGGTTCTTAGCCCCTCTGCACATTCCGAGGACACCTTGCGATGGTCAAACTCTTAGTGATACTTAGACACTAGTAAAAGATCAATGTAAAACAATACTTCCAGCTTAAACATTTAGAGTGGCATATCCCACTTTCAGTAATGGTTACTCTATGCATTTCAAAATGTCTGGAAGATTAAATTAAAAGTCTGCTTCCAGGACCAGCAGTTGGAGTAATGGCTATGTTGCTGGACTCCCATGTAGTTGACCACGGTTCGAGTCCTGGACCTGGTGGCTTAAACTCACGCTAGGTGCGTGTGTGTGCGTACTCAAAATCCCGAGAGGAGAATGGAAGAGAAGGAATTGCAGCATGGCTATCCTCCCTGAAGGGTGATTTCTCATTTTCTGTCTCCCTGTCTTTCTCTGTCTTTCTGGTGAGCACACATACCCTATAGCAAAAACCTCTCAAAAAAAAAAAAAAAAAAGACTGCTTCCTTACTAGGCTTAAGAGCAATAGGATACAGGTAGCAGACACCCACCAGGTCCATCTGAATGCATCTGGCAGTAAGGGACATTGAGGCTGGAGCAACAGTGCCCCCACCGCCTCACTTCCAGATTTCCCAGTGCAGGACCCACCAGATCCATAGATAAGTAGGCAGTTTCTCCTTCTTTTTTTCTTTACTCTCCTCCATTCTTTTGTTAATTTCCTCCTCTCCTTCTCCCATAGACTGTCCCTTTTGCTGTAGTAGCCAGACACCAGGTCTATCTGAAGGCATCTGGGCAGTAAGGGACATTGAGACTGGGGCAACACTTCCTCCACCGCCTCACTTCCAGACTCCCCAGTCCAGGACTCACCAGACCCATGGGCAAGTAGGCAGTTTCTCCTTTTTTTTCCTTTACTCTCCTCCATTCTTTTGTTAATTTCTTCCTCTCCCTCTCCCCACAGACTGTCCTTTTGCTGTAGCAGCCAGCCACCAGGTCCATCTGAAGGCATCTGGTGAAATTGCACACCGTGCTACTGCTATTTCTTTATTCCCCTCTTTACTCTTTTCTTTTCCCTTATATTATCTACTCTTCCTCATTTTCCACCTTGCCAAAGGGACTAGCTAGGTCTAGAATCAGAGATCTGAAATTTTCTAGTAATATAAGTTTCTTTGGGATCTTCCTTTGTACTGAACCAGCTGTGAAAGAGGAGATACTGCTCTTCAGACACCTGAATAGAGTATCTTTTTTGAGACCACACTACTAAAAACAACAGAACAGAGACTTCAGCAGATGTGAATTTGCAGCAAAAGGGAAACACACTTCTAGTCAGTGAAACATTTTCCTAA
Source organism: Tupaia belangeri chinensis (assembly GCF_000334495.1). Taxonomy (NCBI): domain Eukaryota; kingdom Metazoa; phylum Chordata; class Mammalia; order Scandentia; family Tupaiidae; genus Tupaia; species Tupaia belangeri. Next base: position 758,458 of record NW_006159500.1, on the reverse strand, counting down.
GAGGTACTTAAAAGTGAGTACATCTTCTAATGGCTAGAAGTAGAAGAAGAGCCTCAGGTTTGAATAAAGAAGGAAATATATCTCCATCAAAGGAACAGAATAACCCCCCTCCATCTTTCGTGAAAATGGAGGACGTTACCAAAATATCAGAGAAAGAATTTTGAACATTCATGGTGACCAAATTCTATGAGTTGGAAAAGAAAAGAGACAATGAACTATAGGAGATTAGGAAGTCATTCCACGACAAAGAAGAAGATGGAACTATTAAACATGAAGTCTGGAATAGAGGAAATCAAAAACTCTGTGAAAGCATTAAAAGTTGATTAGAGCATGCTGAAGATCGAATCTCTGATGTAGGAGATAAAATCTTTGACCTAGAAAAAAAAAAAAAAACACCAAAAAGATAGAGGAAAAAAAAAAAAACCCATGAGGATAATATACAAGAAATACTAGACTCCTTAAGAGGCCTAAACATCAGAATAATTGGCATCCCAGAAGGAGAAGAAACTAATAACGGCATGGAAAATCTATTCCATGAAATCCTGGAAGAAAATTTCCCAAGTCTAGAGAGACACTCAAGCATCCAGACCCAAGAAATACAAAGGACCCCAAATAGAATCAACCCCAGAAGATTTTCCCCAAGGCACATCTTAGCCAGACTATCCAAGACCACAGATAAAGACATGATACTAAAACTGGCAAGAGAAATGAAAAGTGACTTACAAAGGTCATCCCATCAGGCTAACACTGGACCTCTCAACGGAAACAATGCAAACAAGGCAAGAGAGATGTATTGAAAGTGCAAAGAGAATCAATTGAATCAATTTCAACCAAGATTATTATATCCTGCAAGATTATCCTTCATATGGGAAAAAAAAAAGATTAAAATCTTCTCAGACAAAAAAGACTTGAAAGAATTTGCCAACACCAGACCAGCTCTTCAAGAAACCCTGAAGAAAGTACTGTTCCAGGAAAACTAAAGAATTAACAGACAGAAACAAAGGAATAAAAAAGCAGCTGAGACGATGGCCAACTTAAATGTCGGGACAGATCCAGTAGCATCGATAACATTGAATGTGAATGGATTAAATTCTCCAATCAAGAGACACAGACTGGCTGAATGGATAAAACAACAGAAACTCTTTATCTGTTGCCTACAGGAAACCCACCTCATGGATAAATACATATAGACTGAAAGTGAAGGGTTGGAAAAAGGTTTTCCATGCAAATGGGAACCAAAAAAGAGCTGGAGTAGCGATACTAATTTCTGACAAAATAGGCTTTAAAACAAAAACTGTTCAGAGAGACAAAGAAAGGCACTACATTGTAGTAAAAGGATCAATAGATCAAGGAGATACAACTCTTATAAGTATCTATGTGCCTAATACCCAAATATGTGAAGGAAAGACTGTTAGATCTAAAAGGGGAGATAGACTGCAATACACTAATTGTTGGAGACCTCAACACTGCACTATCCCCTCGGGACAGATCATCTAGGCAAAAAATAGATAAAGAGATCAAGGATCTGAACGATAGTATAAATGAAATGGACTTAACAGACATCTATAGAACTTTCCATCCAAAAACCACGAGATACACTTTTTTCTCACCCCAACATGGAAACTTTTCAAAGATTGACCACATCATAGGGCACAAAGCAAGCCTCTACAGATTTAGAGGCATAGAAACTATATCCAACATCTTCTCCGACCATGATGGAATTAAACTTGATTTTAATTTCAAGAGAAATCCTCAAAAATACCCAAATACATGGAAACTAAATAACCTACTCCAGAATGACTCCACTACTACCGAAGAAATAAAGATTGAAATCAAAAGATTCATGGACGCCAATGACAATGAGAACACGAGTTTCTATCTTTGGGACACTGCTAAAGCAGTCATAAGAAGGAAGTTCATAGCAATTAGTGCACTTAAGAGGAAGACAAAAAGAAGACTAATGGATCACCTAATATCATGCCTCAAAGAATTGGAAAAGCAACAGCAAAAAAAATCCCAAAAACTCCAGGAGAAAGGAAATAATAAGGATTCGAGCAGAAATAAATGAAATAGAAAATAAATGTACTATACAGAAAATAAATGAAAGTAAAAGCTGGTTCTTTGAAAAGATAAACAAAAT
>NW_006159500.1:754813-755990 GCF_000334495.1 Tupaia belangeri chinensis | reverse complement strand
GAGTTAATCCCCATTCTGCTCAAGTTATTTCTAAAGATCCAAAAGGGTGAATCTCTCCCCAATTCATCCTATGAAGCCTCTACCACCCTTATCCTTAAAACTGATAAGGACAGGACAAGGAAGGAAAACTATAGACCAATATCTCTAATGAATATGCACACAAAGATTCTCAACAAGATACTTACAAATCGTATCTAACAACTTATAAAAGAGATCATACACCATGATCAGGTAGGCTTTATTCCAGGGATGCAAGTTTGGTTCAACATAAGCAAAACCATAAATGTAATACATCATATTAACAGGAATAAAGCTAAACACCATATGGTCATATCAATTGATGCAGAAAAAGCATTTGATAAGATACAACATCCATTCATGATTAAGACTCTCAGCAAAATTGGCACAGAAGGGCCATGTCTCAACACAATAAAATCCATCTGTGAAAACCCATAGTGAACATCATCCTGAATGGAGAAAAGCTGAAAGCTTTCCCACTAAACACGGGAACAAGACAAGGATGCCCACATTCTCCACTTCTTTTTTTTTGGGGGGGGATAGATTTTCACTGTAGGGCGCGTGCGCTCGCCAGACAGACAGAGAGAGACATAGAGACAGAAAGCGAGAAATCACCCCCCGGGGGGATGGTCACGCCGCAATCCCTTCTCCTCCATTCTCCTCTTGGGATCTTGGGCACGCACGCACATGCGCCCGGCGTGAGTTTTAAGCCACCGGGTCCGGGACATGAACCGTGGTCGACCACGTGGGAGTCCAGCAACATAGCCATTATGCTAACTGCTGGTTCCCTCCACTTCTTTTTAATGTAGTACTGGAGGTCCTTGCCAATGCAATCAGAAAAGAGGAAAAAATAAAAGGCATTTGAATAGGAGAAGAAGAGGTGAAACTCTCACTATTCGCAGATGACATGATTGTATATATAGAAGACCCAATGGTCTCCATGGAAAAATTACTGGAAGTAATACAGGATTACAGTAAAGTTACAGGATATAAAATCAATATACAGAAATTGATAGCATTACTATATATGAATAACAGGTAGACTGAGATAGAACTGAAAAAAGTTATTCCATTTACCATAGCCACCAAAAGTATAAGACATTTAGGAATAAATCTAACTTCTAAAGAAGTTAAAGACCTCCACAAGGAAAACTATGAG
>NW_006159500.1:708548-754215 GCF_000334495.1 Tupaia belangeri chinensis | reverse complement strand
AGATTCCTCGAAAATCTACAAATAGATCTACCATATGATCCAACAATCCCACTCCTCAGTATCTACCCAAAGGACAGAAGAATTCTTCATTGGAAAAGTACTTGCACATCGATGTTTATTGCAGTACTATTCATGATTGCTAAGACATGGAACCAACCCAAATGCCCCCATACGGATGAATGGATTGAAAAACTGTGGTACATATACTCTATGGAATACTATTCAGCCATAAAAACCAACAAAATCCTGGCTTTTGACAGAAAGTGGAAGAATATGGAAGATTTACTGCTGAGTGAAGCAAGCCAGGCTATGAAGGAGAGACACTGTATGTCCTCACTCAATATATATACCAAGTGTCTGCACTCTATAAGTGAAACTGATTGACTAAAGGTTGTACAAACACAAGAGATGGATGTGAATTCTAGATGTGGTGTGTGTGGAGGAGTGGGCCCTAAGGAAGGACATTTGGAGGAGGGATGCGGAGGCAAAACATTGATGGAATGGGGAGGTGTGTTATGGGTTGAAGATATTTTGATCAACTGGACTAGGGGAAATGTTCACATACTAAAATGTTCACTTTTTAACCTAAATAATGTGGTTGAATGTATATTAAAAAATTTTAAAAAATAAGAGCACTACGATACAGATCATCTTTAAGAAGGTATCTAGGCCAGGGTAAGGCTTGGCCCATCCTCTTCTTTCTAGAAAAGGAGGCATACACAGTACTATCTTCTTCTACAAACCATTCTCCATGCTATTTTTCTTATGTACACACCTTTTCCCCTTGGAATCTCCATTACTATAATCACACTGAGGTTCATGAGAATCTGAGATACAGAGTACCCTGTGAACAATAAACTCCTTAGGTCTATGCTTTGAGTCATAGGGCTCTCTTTTTAAAAGTCAACATCAATGCAGTTAGGCATCAGCTGCATAGGGAATTGTTCTAGGTTTCCTTCACAGTATGTGATTTTTAAATTTTGTTTTTGCCATAGAACACATGCACTTGCCAGACAGGAAAGACTCAGAGACAGGGAAAGTAAGAATTACTCCCTCCCAAGGGGTATGGCCATAATGCAATTTGTATTCCTCCATTCTCCTCTGAGGATTCTGGGCACACATGCACATGTGCCCAGCACCATTTTCAAGCTACTGGGTCCAGGACTCGAACTGAAGTTGACTATGTGGGAGTCAAGCTGCCTTCACCACCATGCCCTCTACTGGCCCCTTATGTGCTCTTATTTTAATTAATTAATTTTTTTTTTGAGAGATTTTCACTGTAGGGCATGTGCGCTTGCCAGACAGACAGAGAGAGACATAGAGACAGAAAGCGAGAAATCACCCCCCGGGGGGATGGTCACGCCGCAATCCCTTCTCCTCCATTCTCCTCTCGGGATCTTGGGCACGCACGCACATGCGCCCGGCGTGAGTTTTAAGCCACCGGGTCCGGGACATGAACCGCGGTCGACTACGTGGGAGTCCAGCGAAATAGCCATTACGCTAACTGCTGGTTCCCTTAATGAATTAATTTTAAAAGTTCATTTATTTCATGAGAATGGACATGCTTGTGCAAGTAGGGAAGCCTGCATGCCCAACAGGGTATTTTATTCTTTTTTAAGAATTATTTATTTATTTATCATTATTGTTTTAAAAATTTTTGCTACAGGGCACATGCACTCGCCAGAGAGAAACAGAGAGAGAGAGAGAGAGAAAGAGAGAGGGAAATTGAGAAAGCAAGCCTCCAAGTCTGGAATTCAACCCACGTTGACATGTGGGAGTCCAGCACCTTAACTACCATGCCTTGGCTCCCCAACTGGATCTTGACGTCATGATCCATCCCTAGGCCCTGTCCAGTGCTGTATTATGGGCATATGTGTTCCCCATGTATTCGGGGAGGACTTGAACTGTTTCCTGTGTGATATTGCCTTGCAGAGAGTCATGCTTTACTGTTATGTCATCTGGCCTCTTTGAATATATTTAAATTAGGAGGCTTAGTATGATTCTAGGCTATCTGATCATTCACTTATTCACTCAGCATTAGTTAAGGGCACACAATGATGGTACCTATAAATATGAAGATTTAGTATGTGTCAGAAATGAAGTAAAACTTAGAAAAAGAGCATATTATATATCAGGTACTATCAAGTTTTAAAATGTAGCAAGTTGTTTAAAAAACTATCATTGAAGTCTTTCAATAATGCAAGGGAAAAGCATGGGATCTACAATGAAGAACCTGAGGTCAAGTTCTGCCTTTCTTGCTGCTTGGGTGCATGATCTCTGGTAAGCTGCATAACTTCTGTGAGCCTTTTCGTCCATAAATTAGGTTATTATTAATTCCCTCTTCCTTGAATTGATGTGAAGATCAAATGAATTGTTTTATGTCAGTATTCATTGTAAAGTATAATGTAGAGAATAAATGTTAGTTATTATTATATTTATTACACTAAATAATAGTAACACTAGCTGTTTTGCGCTATACATTTGTGTTTGCTGGAACATTTTTGTGATCCTCCCTGATTATTTTCTTAGTGTCCTATAAAAACAAAAAAAATCATTTATACTTTTCACATTTTAATTAAAATAGTTTTCACTTTATGAGTTAAATTTCTAACACATAACTTAAAAGTAATATCAGCTCTAGCATTTCAAATTCTTTAATAATTATTACGATAGCTTGTTTTTTTATTCTAATTTCTTGCATAGAAGAACACTGAGTAGAACATGCAATCTTGAGAGTGGTAATTATAATCCCTTGGGCATGTGTGGGATAATTATTCTGGGAGGAGGGACATCATGGCTGCCGAGTCTGTATGTAAAATGACAAAGATCTACAGTTAGACAGAGCACTGAAATGAGCAATTCAGTAAGTTCAAAATACATTATAAAGCAAGAGCTGCCAAACTTAGTCAAAAGACTCAAAGTAGACAATGGAAGAGCAGTGTTAAATTTCAAAGATTTCAAGCTTGATTACTTGGAGAATGGGAATACCAGAAATGGAAAGAGGGCATCTGAAAAATGAGCCATTTCAATAAAGGAATGTGGCCCAAGAAATTGACTTTTGTTGTGGACGTATTTATGATTGAGATGATGCTGGGAAAATATCCTCATAACCATGTATTATGAACAGTTGAAAATATGGAGTCATAAATCAAAGGTGGAGATGTAGCTTTTGCTGTTGACATGGTATCAAATAATGGTCATGGCTAATAATGGATGCTTTTTAAGTGCCAGTTCATTTGATTTTTTATATCAAAAAGTGTCTCCAATCTTTTGATGAGAATCCTAAGGTACAGAGAGGCTAAATAAATCACTTTACATTATATAGCCAATAAGGAGCTAGGCTGGGATAAAAACAGATGAGCTCCTCCAGAAAATAACATAAACAAAACAAAACAAAACAAAACAGAAGAATGAGGGAGATCATGCCCATGAGTAATAGGAAGATGAAAAAGAAGATTCCAAGAGCAGACGGAAAGGTTAAAAAAGAGGAACATCTAAGCAGTGTCATAGAACAAGGCCAGGCAGAGCTTCAAGGTTAAGGGTAAGATCTATGTTGTTAAATGCTGTCATGCGTCACTTAGCAATGAGGATACATTTTGAGAAATGCACCATTAGTACCTTTGTCATTATGCAAACATCACAGTGTGCTGAAACAAACCAAGATGGTGCAGTCTACTACACAACTTGGCTATATGATATAGACTATACATACCTCGTAGGACCACAGTCATATATGCCATATATTGACCAAAACATCACTATGTAGCACATGACTGTACTTTGTAGAATTCAGGAGCAATAACTAAAAGCCTCTGAATTTGGCAGTACTGTTAAGAAAGGAGTTTGGTACAGTGGTGGGCAGAAACCATACTACAGAGGATTGAGGAGATAGAGACAAAGAGAGGGAAGTAGCAGGTATCGAATATTTAAAAAAAAATTTTTTTCCTATATGTCTATGAAAGATAGCAATAGAATGATGGTACAGAAAAATGAAAGAGACCACTGAAGTTTTTAAAATTAGAACTTTGGAATCAGCAGTTAGCATAATGGCTATATCGCTGGACTCCCATGTAGTCAACCATGGTTTGAGTTCAGGCACATGTGCGTGTGTACCCAGGATTCTGAGAGGAGAAAGGAGAAGGGATTGCGGCATGGGGATTCCCCCTGGAGGGTGATTTCTCGCTTTCTGTCTCTCTGTCTCTCTCTGTCTTTCTAGCAAGCGCATGCGCCCTGCAGCAAAAACCTCTCCCCCCCCAAAAAAAAATTAGAACTTCATCTGATATATAAGAACATGTCATTGTATAAAAAACAAGCAAAGATGACACTACACAGTATATCTGGTCATGACTCCAGATCAATAGATAGAGTACTTTTGTTAAGTGCTCATACACTGATAAAACATTTGACTTTTTTTGGGTTTTTTTATTTTAAAATACAAGCATGCAAAATCAGAATACTTTTCACAAACTATTCATTTTCGTTAGAGTGTATTTACTTATTTCTTCTATGAGTACACATGCACATGTGTGGGACAGACAGCACCCTCAACAGAGTCCACATGCTGTAATCCACTCCCAGCTTTCATCTGGCCTTGGACCATGGGCAAGCGCATGTGTGGCATACCTAGAGAGGTAGCTGGACTTGAACTGAGAACCTTCACATGTGGGATTCCTTAGAACAACATATTTTACAGTTGTGCCACCACCTGGCCCCAAAGATTCTTAATTTGATAAAGGAACAAAAGGGCTCTATCAATTCAAATGCAATATTACATAAACTGAGCATAGCAAGCAAAGTAAATTTAGTCAAGATGAGGGAAAAAAGTCATACGACAAAAAGAGTATAAATTTTATTTTCAAATGTTGGGGTTAGTTTTCTAAAATCAAATTAAAAAAAAGAAGCATTAAACATTATATTTGGATATAATGGGAATGAAATTTAGGCATTTAAAAAATGAACATTAAACACAGTCCTATGCCACTAACAGAAGCATTTGATCCTGTAATGAGTATAGATGAATTGAACTTCTAGCTACAATAAACAGTACTATGAAGGGGCCAGGAGATGGCACAGTGGTTATGTTGCTGGATTCCCACATGGTTGACCGTTGTTGGTGTCCTGAATCTAGTAAATTGAAATTTACAATGGGGAGTGTGCGTGCATGCCCAAGATCCTGGGAAGAGAATGGAGAAGGAATTGTGGTGAGGCCATCACCCCCCTCCCCCACAGGGTGTAATTTCTCACTTTCCTTCTCACTGTCTCTGTCTCTACCCCTCCACCTGCCCCGAAAACACACATGCCCCAAAGCAAAAACCTCTTAAAAAAAAGGACCATGAAATTGGAGAAAAAATGACCTCACGTATATTTTAGTCAATGAAGGGCTAGTTATAAACCAAGGAAATTGGAACAAAGCTATTAAAAACATTAAAAATTCAAGTTCCGTTAATGCGATGGTCAATTCAAAACATGAAACTTGCATTTTCCAGTCGAATAACAAAGAATAGAAACAAAAATACCAAACACAAACAAAATCTAATTAAGTATGCATATAAAACAGTTACAAAAAACAGAAAACAAAGTCATCGAAATTATGTTTTGGACAAGTAGAAAAGGCCCTCTGCTACTGGTCAGGGACAAAAAAAGAAAAGAAAGAAAATCTCCAGAGGAAATCAGGGAAGAAGTATACATGCCAGCGTGTCACTGAGTACAATGGCCAGGAGGGCGTTTCATTTCCTTACTTTTCCACATTTAAGGCTAGGTGTACATACATTAAGAAACACTTCTTTTCAGAGAGAAGGAACAAAAGCATGTGCTTATTTGCCATTATGTAGACTCAAACGCCCCTCATACAGTAATGACTTTTTAAAAATGATTTTTAAAAATTATTGTATTTATGACTGTAAATTCATTACAGGAAAAAAGTTATGAGACTGGGAGATGGGACTAAAGTTAGGGGTGCCGAAGAGACATGAGTTACCATGGAGAAATGAATGAACCTATACTAAGTAAACCCATACGAAGATACTGTTCACTTTGAAAGACCTCTCGATAGCCATTCATATTTGAAAGAGTAGTTGAACCTTAATGTTTTTGTACTATTGATAAATATCATGCAATCAAAGGTTGTGGGCATTGAGTGCAATGAAATTGAATTTACACGTGCCTAATCTTAATGTAACAGTGTAAGGACGCACAGTGCGTTAAATGACGTAAACCTAGTAGAAGGGCTGGGTAGCTTAGAAGCCACAAACTACATTCTTAGAGGTAATACTGCTATGGACATTTTGTTTGATATTATGTGTTTTATAATGACATATAAATAGGATGCAAGGCAGATTAAATATTTACTAATGCTTCTTTATTGCTTCTTTCATGACTCCCACCAATATAAAAATCATGACTTTCAGCTCTCTAGAAGAGGCTAAAAGAAAAGAAGTTATATTATGGGATTAAAAAGCAAGACTTGTAAGCGGAGTAGCATGATTGAATGTATAAAATAAATAGAAATAAAAAGAAAAAAAGGAAGACTCATGAGGCAAGTTCATTTTCTATAAAAATAATTGATGTCTTGCTATTGCCTTAGGACTCACCCATCAAAGTAATAAATATTTTGAAGTAGCAGCTCCAGTTTGTCATATATGTTTTTGTAATAATGATGGGAGACAGGGGAGGCTGAATGGACACAGAAAAAGGGTATAGGAAGGACAGAGAATTTGATGAGGAATTATCCTACTGGGAAAGAAAGACGGTACAGAAAACAAAGGAGCAAAACATTGAAGGGGCATAAACATGGAAAATTATCTGATGATGATAACAAATATGATAATATCTTAAACTAGACTAATATACAGTGTTTTCATACTGGAAAAAGTTATTTTGTAAGCTGTAATAAAATATAGTGATCAAATGTCAGAAAAAAATAATTTAAAAAAGAACATGAAGCTGAGTATAAAAGATGGACTTCAGTAAAATTGCCCACAAGTTAGACCTAGGGAGCGATGATTTGTAACTTTAAACGTTTAGAACTGGCTCTATCAGTAGCAATTCGTCAGTGCTAACAAGGGGTATGTTCACACTCGTCCTCCTGGCCTTTGTCTGAGTTGATTGTTTGTGAGTCTATGGCTTTTTGCTTTGCAACTTTAACTGTTATTCTTTGCTCAATCAATTATAGTGATTATGTAGTACACCCACATCATACTGCAGGATAAGTAAACATTTTAAATTGCTGTTATTATTCTTTTGGCTGTGTAGCTTCTGGTATATACATTCATGAAAAATCATAAAATGATCTGACCATACCATTGTTTTAACTATTAGGTTGTATTCAATTGGTTGTGGTTGTTTCTACGGGAGGACAGAACACTAATCTCCAGAGTTAATATCTGAGCTTACCCCTTTATCATGGGTGGACTTTAACCAGTTTGCTGATTTGAGCACGCATTAGAAAGGCCACGGTTTTCCACTGGCTAGACCAACATGTCCAGTTTTGTGGTTTACAAATGCCCTTTTATGCAATATTTAGAACTGGAGAGGATGTGAGACATAACATACTGTGCCATCATGATTTTTTTTTTTTTTTTTTTTTTGGTGGAGGCCCATAGTAAGAAGTTATTTTCTCAACTTACCAAGTGTTCTGGCTACCAGTTCATGCTGTCTCCCACTGAGAATTATTTTAAATTTGGTTTCATGCAACTTAGTGAAATGAGGAAAGAATAAGACCTGATATTAATAAGAGCTATCACTCAGGATGTCTGTGACCTAGAGGGTTAACTCATGTTTAAATGAATCACTCGAATCATATACTTGGCAGGGCTGCACATTTTGTCATTTTCCCAGAAATAAGAGTTTATGATGGAGTTCATATATCCTGTAATTCCTTTTACTTCTTACAAGCATTGCTGTCTATAGAATTTAGTCATGCTATTCATAACTGGGTTCTTCCTTGGAGGGTTTCAAACATTGATCAGGGGTATTATTACTAGTCCATTGAGCTTAGCTAAATCACATAGCTCCTTGCTCACATACACACATCAGTAATTATAGGCCTAAAGAAGACTGGACATTATGCCAGAAACTCGTTTTAAAGGACATTATCATTCTCAGCCAATTAGCTTAGAGTCTATTATATCCAGAACTGCAAACTGTTCAAATAAGGATTAAATGTATATTAGGAGGCTTAGAAATTAAGTCTTCAAAATTAGAGCTTTTTTCCCCTCTGGTTCTGTTTCAACTTCATTTTGGTCTTTATTCATTTTTATTTTAAGTGTCTATCTTTAGAATTAGTTTGTAGGTATATAGCCATGCTCATTCTTTGCTGAAAAACCGTGGTCTTCTTTTTTTCCCTCTCTCTTGCTTTCTCTCCTTTCTCAGTATTGATTTTGCTTTGCTTCAGCAATTTTCTACACTTTCCTTAGCTTACTCCAGACTATATTCTTCCTCTAAAGCTTCCCATGATGGAAGACTTGCCATTTTCTCAATCAATCAGAGAAGATATTTTGTCACATCAGGAATCTCTGGGCTTGGGCACATCTACAGTGTCCTAGGATGTCCACTAAGAAGGATCTTCGCTGTCTATCTGTGTTCTGAGTGACAAAGAATGGTCTGCAAGAGTCTGCTTTTTTTTTTCTTCCCCAAATATCCCTTTGTCTTCTTCAGCTATTACTTAGAGGGAAATGCCTGCAGACGCAAAGGTTTTACAACTCACAGTTTTCAAGGTGCATTGCAAAAATGAACAAAGGCTCATATATTCCTCTTCCTTCATCAAATTTCAGCCCAGTCATGAAACGGGGTACATAAAAATAGAATTCAACATTTACATTGCATTTCAGTGTTGAAACAGGTGCCCTTCCTCTTTACATTGAAGGGACTATAGAAAAAACTATTTGAACAGTTTGAGATCTTTGATTTCTGTATGAACTCTAAGTGGTGTTAATGATATTTGCAGTAAAGACGCTTTACTAAGCTGTTAAGGAAAAAAAAAGATTATAAGCCTTTATTTGTATATCTTAAGATAAAGTTGCTAAGAGAATCTACTATTAACCTGTCAACAAACACTTACCAAATCTACCTGTCTCTAGAAAGTGAATAATTTTGTTTTCTCTGTCTTTGCTTCAGCAGACACCGTCAATTAAGCTAAATAAAATGCCAGAAGAAGTCATAGTAAACTTGGTTACAAACCAAAAGGGCTTCAACTACGATGAAGGAAATGTGCAACTCTTTTTATTTAGAATTGGAGCAGAATTTAAACTATAACCCAAGAGTACTAAGTAGATGTTGCTAAATCCCTATAGATTTTGCAAACTTGAGGGGACTTTAAAAAACTTGTGGAAAAATGAAATTAAACCATGAGTTTATTTTGGTGCAAAGAATTTGAAATTCATGCACAGTTTTTTTTTTTCATAATATGCATTTTCCATGAAGTTTTTAAAGACTCCTCAGAGAGAGAAAAAAAAAGCAATCAGTATTCTGACCCAGAACTAAAAACCCTGAATCCCAAAGCTTTGAAAAGTGTTTTTATTTCTCTTTACTTATAAACTTGGTAAATTAACACTTTCCCAACTCTTGTTGTGCCCGTCATTCTTCAAATACTGAGCTAGTTTTTATTAAACAGTTTTGAGACACAAAAGTTTCACCTAGGGATCATTTGCTTTACTCTTTTCCCAAATGGCATAACACATCTTATATTTTCATTCTTTTATAATTGTCCATTCTCTCAGAATTGAACAGTGCTACATAAAGATACTGCATGTTGATTTTTCTTTTACACTGATTCAGACCGATCCTCTGTTCTAGACATCAGTGGCCGAGCTATCATGCACTAAAAAAAGAACTCCTTAAGCATTTAATGAACATTCACTTGTTCTTCTTGCCTTTTTCTCATTTTCTGCAGGGGAATTTTCACTCTAGTGAGCTTTCAGAAGATGTATTGTTAAACCCTGCCAAGCCAGAGTGGGCGACTATAGATGATTAAATACCAACAGTGTACTGTTTGTATACTGAACACAGAATTAGCCATTGGCCTCCACCTAATGAGTGAATAATTTTGTTTTCTCTGTCTTTGCTTCAGCAGACACCGTCAATTAAGCTAAATAAAATGCCAGAAGAAGTCATAGTAAACTTGGTTACAAACCAAAAGGGCTTCAACTACGATGAAGGAAATGTGCAACTCTTTTTATTTAGAATTGGAGCAGAATTTAAACTATAACCCAAGAGTACTAAGTAGATGTTGCTAAATCCCTATAGATTTTGCAAACTTGAGGGGACTTTAAAAAACTTGTGGAAAAATGAAATTAAACCATGAGTTTATTTTGGTGCAAAGAATTTGAAATTCATGCACAGTTTTTTTTTTTCATAATATGCATTTTCCATGAAGTTTTTAAAGACTCCTCAGAGAGAGAAAAAAAAAGCAATCAGTATTCTGACCCAGAACTAAAAACCCTGAATCCCAAAGCTTTGAAAAGTGTTTTTATTTCTCTTTACTTATAAACTTGGTAAATTAACACTTTCCCAACTCTTGTTGTGCCCGTCATTCTTCAAATACTGAGCTAGTTTTTATTAAACAGTTTTGAGACACAAAAGTTTCACCTAGGGATCATTTGCTTTACTCTTTTCCCAAATGGCATAACACATCTTATATTTTCATTCTTTTATAATTGTCCATTCTTTCAGAATTGAACAGTGCTACATAAAGATACTGCATGTTGATTTTTCTTTTACACTGATTCAGACCGATCCTCTGTTCTAGACATCAGTGGCCGAGCTATCATGCACTAAAAAAAGAACTCCTTAAGCATTTAATGAACATTCACTTGTTCTTCTTGCCTTTTTCTCATTTTCTGCAGGGGAATTTTCACTCTAGTGAGCTTTCAGAAGATGTATTGTTAAACCCTGCCAAGCCAGAGTGGGCGACTATAGATGATTAAATACCAACAGTGTACTGTTTGTATACTGAACACAGAATTAGCCATTGGCCTCCACCTAATGAGTTTATAATCTAATTAGACAGATTGACAATACCCGGAAGGGAAAAGATAAGAAACACATCAGCATGGCAAGTGAAAGTTAAGGGGCATATTGAGATATTTAAGAATGTAAAATCACTAGAAATTATATTTAAAGAACGTTTTGCAGTTTTCAAAGTATTTTTATAGTCACTTCTGTATCCTATACTATGATCCCAGAGGTTTATTGCACAAGAATTTCCAATATGTATTTGTGTCTTAGACATGTGCAGAACTTAATACAAATTCTTGGTATCGAACTATAAAGTGTCTTTTTCTGTAGTGATTTTTTTTCCTCAAAAGATTTGAGGACCTCACTCCTCGCTTCAGCATCTCAGTTATATGAGTGAAGAACATCACACTTTTCCCTCTAATTAAAAAAAAGATACATTGGGATTAGCATTAAAACGTCAACAGTATTTCCTATTCAATGTTGTCTTGAGAAAACAACCCTCTTTGTATCATTTCTTGGGTAACATGATATTTCTTCCTTTTCATGCTTGAACTAAGGAAGGGTCCCAAAGTATTTATGTGGAGAGAGTATGTAATTAGGGGCCTTTGAGACCTGACCTGGAAATCCTACTTCATTACACCTTAAACTTAGTTATTAGGTCTATTTTATATAGCCACAGGCTGGTTTGTTTATTTTATTTTTCTTTTCTTTTTTTTTTTTTTTTTTTTTCCCCCAGAGAGAAGTTTTCGATATAGGATGCAAGTGCTTACCAGAGAGACAGAGTCAGAGAGACAGAAAATGAGAAATACCCCCTGGGGATATGGCCTCCCTGCAATCTCTTCTCCTTCACTCTCCGCTCAGGATTTTGGGCACACACACACACATGTGCCCAGCATGAGTTTCAAGCCACCAGGTCCATGATTCGAACTGCAGTCAGTCATGTGGGAGTCCGGCGATGTAATAATTATGCCATCTGCTGTTCCCAGCCACAGGATTTTTTTCATAGAATATAGTTTCACTTTAACTTCTACAATCATGTAAAATCTTCTTAAAACTATTTAGATAATTTGCTTATTTAATGACATACTTAAAAATATTTTATAGGTCTTTCTTGTTTGAAGAAGCTTTAACTTGGTACTTAACAACAAAAGGTAAATATTTATTTATTTATTTATTTTCTTTTTCTTTTTCTTTTTTCTTTTTGGGAGAAAGGCTATAGCTACAGGGTGCATGCACTCGCCAGAAAGACAGAGAGAGAGAGAGAGAGAGATAGACAGAAAGCGAGAAATCACTCCCCAGGGGCGATGACCATGCTGCAATCCCTTCTCCTCCATTCTCTTCTCGGGATCTTGGGCACGCATGCACACACGCCCTGCGTGAGTTTAAGCCACCGGGTCCAGAACGCGAACTGTGGTCAACTACGTGGGAGTTCAGCAACATAGCCATTACACTAACTGCTGGTCCCAAGATAAATATTTTTTGATAAAAGTGTGAAAATGATCTCTAGACATATTTATCGGCATTTTGTCTCTGAAATTAATGAGGGTTAAGGAGAACGGGGGCATATATTGGGTTGTCAGAAAGATTATGATGCATTTTTGCTTGGAAAAACAAAAAAATATATCATGACTTTTCCAATGACCCAATAATAAGGAAAAGTGAAACCATGTTGTTATAAACTTTCTATTCATTCTGTGTACTATCTAATCGGAGAGTTTAGATACCCAGACAGGGTGTATTAGTGATAAGGGAATAGCTTTTTGCTTCCTATCTAGAATTTCCCCTCAATGTCTTTATTAAATAATTTAAAGTAGAATTTGTTTTACAGAATAAATGCAACACACACACACACACACGATATCACATGAGGGGACTTTATATCATATAGTTCAATATCCTGTCAGAGTAGGAATACCATAAAGGTAATTATTCAGATGTGATTACATCTCTGGTTTTGGGGAGTTGATCATTCTCCTAGAAGGTAGCATAGCACAACAGTCAAGAAAGGTTTTGAGTCTCAGTCTTGCCACTGATGGTGAAACTTTGAGCTAATTTCTTAATTTTTTAAAACTTCAGTCCTTTATTTGTAAAATATGTATAATCAAACCTATCCTGCAGAGTTTTATAGAAATTAAAAGCAGATACTATATATTAAAAGTTTGTTATACTGCCATTAAACTCTCTATGGAGGAATATTATTCATATTAGTCAGTTACCCCATTCCATTGTAGGGTAACTTTGTGATTAAGCCGTGTGTGTGTGTGTGTGTGTGTGTATGTATATACACACATACATATATAACATATATATTTATACATGCACACACACACACACACACACACATATATATATATATGTGTCACCATGAACCCACCCCAAATTTGTCTCTCTGAACAGTCCCACAGCCCAGGAATTATGGGAGCTGGACACTACATTGTTGACCACAGTTTGAATCCCAGTCCTAGTGGCCTGAAATAAAACACTCAGCCATATGAATATGCATGCCCAAAATCTCAACAGGATGGAGAAATGGAAGAGAAGGGATTGTGGCATGACCACACTCCATTTGAGGATGCTTCCTCTTACTCTCTGGCAAGCACAAGCACCCTCTAGAAATAAAAAAACAAACAAACAAAAAACTAAGTAAGCAGTGAATATTATTTAAAAAATATGTATCGCTATAGCTTCCACCCATTTATGGTGTTTCTTCCATTGAAAAAATCCAGAAGAATTCATGGAAAGTAAGAGCATTCCTTCTTCCTTTTGGCAGCCAATGTCTAAAGCACTTTGGCAGATGTTCCTTTTATTTTTTCAATGATAAGGAATGAGAGAGAGAGAGAAAGAGAGAGAGACCCTTGACAGGGTCTCATGCTGCAATCCTTTCTCCCACAGCCCTTCAGCTCCTCAGGATCCAGGCTGCCTGGGTACATGTGCCCAGCATGCTTTTGGGCTGACCCAGAGATGCAAACTCATGGATTCCTGCTTCATAAGGTACTCGCATGACAACTGCACCACAGTGGCTGGGTCTTTGGTATCTACTCTTATTCAGTTCCTCTCCCATCTTACTCAGTTGTTAACAGTACAGATGTTGCTAGCAATATAAACACCAACCTTATACCATTTTTTCCTGAAAAGGAATACAAAATAAAATGCCTAACAAAGAAAACATAACTATGAAATTGAGAACTGATTTTTCTTTGATGCAAGACAGTTATTAGATGATAAATCTTCCAGACATAAATCTTATGTAGCCTTGTTCACATGCTACCTAACTTAGCCTTATTCCTTATGTCTTAACAGTTAGTTTAAAGCAATCGAATGCCTGCTCCTTCTCTATTAAAAGCCCAATAGTCCACGCAGATGCTTATGCTTAAAAATCCAAACAAGCAAACATACTTAGCTCTTTCTTCACCATCTTATCTATTAGACAAGAAAAAAACACTGGCTCCAAAGTCCAGATATTTGTCTTTCTCTTGCTCTTTCTCCTCTCATCCTTGTTAAAACTGAGACTTCCAGTAGATGGGATATCCAGCATTCAGCAACCTAGGAGCAAAGGAACCAAGGCACTTCTTCCCATCCTGCCTCCTGATTGCCTGCTGCCTCTTCCCACTCACAAACCCCAAGTGAAAAATGCAGGATGAGCAAGCCTAATGGTGTAGTCCATAAAGGGAACCAGAAGCTGTGGATCTGAAGAGGA
Source organism: Tupaia belangeri chinensis (assembly GCF_000334495.1). Classification (NCBI taxonomy): domain Eukaryota; kingdom Metazoa; phylum Chordata; class Mammalia; order Scandentia; family Tupaiidae; genus Tupaia; species Tupaia belangeri. The sequence goes on along the minus strand of NW_006159500.1, from coordinate 739,565 downwards.
ATGGAAGTGATCCTGCACATTTTTAAATTCCTCTCTATCTTGTTTTTTTTTCTTTCCATATTTTATACCGAGTTCAAGCTGCCTTTTGAACATTTTGGTCAAGATCATTTTTATCAGTGGATGTTTAATCATATTGCTTCCCTGTTTTTAAGCCCTCCATGCTCTTCTGTGTTTTATGGTTTCCTCTGGATCAAGTGCCTGGCGATTATACCTCAACTCCTATATCTGTCTTCCTTCTTTGTTGCCTCCTGAGCTTTAGGATAACAGATGGCTCATGGCTTCCATGTCCTCCAGATTTGGTCCCTTACAGGAGCCATGTTGTTTCATCTTGTATGGTGAGGTCCTACCTGGCACAGCTCCTGTTTCAGTCAGTGCTCCTTGTGTGCCTGTCGAATGACTGGATGCCTGCATTTTTGTACACAATACCTTCTACCCCTAGATTGTCTAATAAATTCTTAATCTCCCCTCAGCTGTCTGCACTATAGTCCTCTGTGAAATCTTCCTGGAATGCTCTTCAGGACCCCTCCTATAAAGAACTCATCCCTCTTTCCCCGATAGAAGTCCCCACACCCCTCTTTTTGCATCTATCCCCTGATTTTATGTTGTTGCCATGCCCCTATCTCTTTTCTAGATTAGGCAGTACTATAGTAGCCCTGAGGGAGGCTTCTTTATGGCAGAGACCTCATTATTCATCCACGGATCTGAAAGGATGCCAAATGCACAGTGGACATTCAGTGCACATGCAACGTGTTTACTTGGGGGAAGGGTGTGAAAATATGAAGTAGCTTTTTCTCCAATTACTATTGTCATTTTCCTGTCCTATTCCTTAATGTTATCTTGTGAAGATCCTCAACTTTTATGTCACTTTTCACTATAATACATCCAGTCTTATTAAAACCTTAACTTCAACTCAATTTAATCTCTTTTCCTTCCTCCTGCTGCTGCTTGAACTGGGACTCTGATGGCTTTGAGGGCAGGAGATGTGACCTGCCTCTGAGCCAGTGCCTCTCCTCTCCTTTGTGCTTACAGTTCTAATTCTTTCAGTCAGGGCAGAGAGGAAAACATCTTTTTTTTAACTGGCTATATTTGCACTGATTTTGTTTTGGTTGTGGCTGGCTTCCTGGTGAATGATAATGGGGCACTGAAGTGGCAGATATCCAGTGGCTGGCTCCTACATGGGATGGATCTGTATATTCATTCTCAGGCCAGTGTAATAGTTGGCTCAAGCTTGACCTCTTTCACCTCCATCAGCTTCTGCCAAAGCAGAACACTGCCCAGCCTGTTGATGTTGGACTTTCCTGGACCACCAAGGAACTCTCTAGAGTGGCATATGGAAAACAGCGGACTCAAGTCAGGCTCTCTTCCCCATGGTCACTTCATCCACAGAAAATGCACATCACCTTGTCATGCCAAATACTGAACTGTAGTGGCTTCAGTGCCATGAATTCTATTTTGCCATCTCTTTAGTTCACTTCTTTCCTAAACTGATTGGCAAAGGAAGCAAGTCCGCTGCCTTAGCAGATGCCCAATTTGGAAATCAAGTCTGCATCTTCCCTTCTTGTAGGCAACTTCAATTTCTTTTTTTCCCCCTAGATTTATTTATATGTATATATTTATATGTGTATTTATATGTATACACACACACACACACACACACACACACACACACATTTGATCAGAACGGTATAGAGTTAGAGAGAGAGAGAAAGGGAAAATGAGAAAGCAAGTTGCCAGGTCCGGGACTCAAACCACAATCAGCCATGTAGGAGTCCAGTGCCCCTAACTATCACATCACCTGCAGGCCTCAGGCAACCCCAATTTCAGTAAGTGATTCACCTGCAGCTTCCCTGCGCACTTGCAGTGAGATGGGGGATATGAAGCCCCCCTTCCTTTTTCATGGAGACTGTTGGATTGCCTCTTGATAAAAATACTGTATTCGAGATAAGGAACACTACCCTGAATATTCCTTTCCCTCTTCTCCAGCTTCTGTTTATGTATAGACTAGGGTGAGAACAAAGGGGTTGACTGAGGTTAGACAGTACCATAGTAGCTTGGAGGGAGGCTTATGAGCTCTGGAGCAGATACAATGAAAAGTACCACTCAAGATCCCATTGTAAGGTTTGCTGAGTGAATGAATGAGCAAACAGATATACCTATTTGGAATAGTTATTAATAGAAAGGAATATGGATGCTGTGCAATGAGGTGCTAGGTAGATTGTGAGACAGAACAAGGTTAAAGATGGAAATCAGATGTCAGCCCTAGACTTCTGACTCGGCTCAGCATGCCCAGTCTCCCATCTCTGTTCAACCTTCACTGGTCTCAGCAAGGCATGTATTCATAACATTAATTACGAATGCTGCTGTACACATTGATGAGAGATTGAGAGAATTACCAAATAAATGAATAAATAAATAAATTCTATTATTTCCAGAATTTGTAACTCTGAATAGGGAGGGAAATGTCATTTCTGCCAGAGGCACAGCGTCTTGTTCTGCTCTTATATAAACTCACTGTGAGGCAATCCCAGAAACGGCCACCACATGCCTCTGGGCAAAATGTCTCCTTTTCATAGAAAAATGTCACCTTTTCTGTAGGAAATGGCAGGTAGTTATTTTTTTTTCCAAAGGAAAAATGACCTTTGTATTTGTTAAAAAAAAAAATAAAATAAAAGCTCTCAAGGATGTAGGCCTTGATGAAAAACACTGAAAACGACTCTGTACCTTTTACTTTATACCTGAAGTTCTTTGTAAATCAGAGTTTACGTCTGTCACCAGATGTAGCCTGTAGGCAAATGTCAGTGACCAGAAAATCCTGGCACTTTGTTTTATGGGAATGGTCCACACCCAGGATAGATACCTGTCACCCCAGCTTTGCTGCTCCCAGATCGCTCATGCACGCATATGTGCACACACGTGTATATGCACACACACACATGCACGCACACACACTTTGACCTCATTTACTTTAACACTCCAAAGACCTTTATGTCCCAGTCCAGGATCACCATTTTATACAAGTCTATAAAAGATGAAAGTCTCTGAGAAATATGCCAATGCTGCCGCATAGTTTACCTTTTATCATGCTTAAAAATATTATTGAGTGGCCAGCAAAGTCATGACATGTTTTTCTATGAAAAATTCATCATGTGACCCAATACATATTTCCTGTTAAATTTAGAGGTGTGGAGATCTACGTTATCTTTTCATACCAAATATTTAATTCCCTCGAGAGGACACAGGAGAAAATATATCCAGAATCCTTTTTTTTTTTTTTTTTCTAGTCAGACATGAAAACAGGAAAGAAAAACAGCAGAGAAGCAAAATGAGTGAGAATGTCAGAATTTAACACTTTAAAACCAAGAGAGAGGAACACAAAAATGGTGCGAGGGAGGAGAAAGACAGTTCTAGGTTATTAATCTTGACTTCACCAAACTAAGTTCTTACTTCCTTTGTCAATGTCTCATACACATGGTAAATTTTTTTCATTTATGACAATGGTTCTTGCCATTAAGAAATGCAAAATTCACTGTACAGAGTTGGATTTTTCCAACAAAGTAGTAAATTAGATGATGGCACTTAAGATTTATTGTGTGTGCTCTTGTCAGTCCATGCAAATCCTCAGCTGGAGCATGTGAGAGGCACATTAATTACATTGGATACAGGAATAATGTTTCTGCAGCTGCAGCAGTTTTGATATTTGCAGACTCCAGAGCACTCTATCTCTAATTTCACTGGCAGCTTGCAAAAACCAGTGGCATTACACTTATAAACAAAGGTCTGCATGGTAATTTATCTCCTATTGACTCCAGTGAAGTTGCCTTATTTAAAATGCTAAGAGATTCATAATTATGAACTAAGACTTAAGACTTAATGGAAGAAATGAAAGACATTTCTTGCCTCTTCTCATTTATGTTGCATATCTATGGACCATCATATATGTGGGTGTGTATCTATAATGACTGAACTAAGCCTGGAGAATTTATAAGCCCACATGACAATCTGGAGGAATAAGTACCAATTGTATTTAGCTATTTAATTCAGGGAGTATTAAATCTTTTAACAGAAACATTTACTCATCTTAGATATTTTCCAACTCTTACCTCTTTAGATTTTTCTCATTGTTTTTTATGATTTAGGATAGAGTTGCTTTTAATTTTGGAGTGGGTAATCATACCAAAAAAGGAGGCACTATAAACAATTAAAGATTGAGTCACATTAGGTTACTGATTTCTCAACAATGTGTCTTGCAAACATATATTAGAATTCTGTGTCATACCTAGATGGCACTTAGTCCAACTTTCAATGGTATATCATACAAAAGAAGTTTAATGTCACTATTTCAGCTTCCAGTCCAACAGAATACAGGTTGTCAACATGGTATCTTATTTCTGAAAAATCTGACATCCTCTTTAAATCTAAAATCATTTAAAGAAGGAAGACTTGTTTTTAAATGTTTAATGTAGAATCATTTCATTTCCAGTGTCCAAAGGGTGAATATTCTAAAATGTTCATAGATCTCTTCATGTATCTATCATTCCCACAATTCAATTTATTAGAAGATAGTCTTATGGATAATGACTACCATTTTTGAGAGATTTAATGTGCCATGTACCATCTAAGTGCTTTATATATAATAACTCACTTGGTGATATATTTGGTTAAACTTGATTAGGAAAGGTCTTACATTATTCTCTAAGGGAAGCAAATAATCAGAAGGGAATTATTAGAGCAAATTTTATGTCATTGTCATAATCTATGCCAGGAAATCACTGTGGCACAGAAAGATTCATTCACTTGTCCAGCCAGCAAGTTGAATATTTGCCATGTATTTGGTAGGGAACTAAACTTTGGAGCTTTATTTATGATTGAGTCAGACATAGGTCTTGATCTCAGGAAGCTTAGAGTCAGTGTGGGGAGGGGCACAGAGAGAGAACTGACAAATAATAAGAGTTTGTAATTCAGCTAGGGGAGGAGCAGATTAAGACAAGCCGTATTGATGAAAAGTAGATTGTTTCTTTATGAACTGAAGGCTCAGTTCCACTAGTTAAAGAAGAGCGAATACTTCTGAGCAAATTTGATATTGTCTGTGAAAATGCAATGGCAATTCAGACAGCAGAATCTGATAAATTTTTGCATTAGTTTGTATTATTTTGGTTCACTGATAAGCAAGGAAATTAGGGATTATGGACCCAGGCTTAGAAAGCTAAAATGATAAAAAAAAAAAACAAAACAAAACAAAACAAAAACCCTTTTAAAATATATTTAGGTAGTATCTTTATTTCAAACTTGTCTAATTTATTTATTTATTTTTATTTTTTGGAGAGATTGTTTGCTATAGGGAGTGTATGCTTGCCAGAAAGACAGAGAGAGACAGAGACAGAAAGCGAGAAATCACCCCCTAGCAGTGATGGCCATGCCTCAATCCCTTCTCTTCCATTCTCCTTTCGGGATCTTGGGCACACATGCACACGCACCTGGCATGAGTTTAAGCCAGCAGATCTGGGACTCGAACCACGATCTATTACATGGGAGTCCAGTGACAAAGCCATTATGCCAATTGGTGTTCCCCAAACCTGTCTAATTTAGGTTAAACACTATTTTTTTTTTCATCACCTTAACCAGAGCAAACTACTTCTATTTTTTTTTTTTTTTGAGAGATTTTCATTGTAGGGCGCGTGCGCTTGCCAGACAGACAGAGAGAGACATAGAGACAGAAAGCGAGAAATCACCCCCCAGGGGGGATGGTCACACCGCAATCCCTTCTCCTCCATTCTCCTCTCGGGATCTTGGGCACGCACGCACACACGCCCGGCATGAGTTTTAAGCCACCGGGTCCGGGACACGAACCGCGGTCGACTATGTGGGAGTCCAGCAACATAGCCATTACGCCAACTGCTGGTTCCCCAAACTACTTCTTTTGAGGAACAAATTTAAAAGATGTTAACCCCGTCATCTCCAGCTCATTTCCATTTAATTTAAATAGTAAGCTCCAAGATGTTTTAAAAGAATTCTTTAATTTTATTTATCATTATTTTAAAAAATTTTGATGTAGGGCTCGTGTGTTCACAAGAGAGAGAGAGACAGAGAGAGAGAGAGGCAGAGGGAAATTGAGAAAGCAAGCCACCAAGTCCAAGACTCAAACTACAGTCAATCATGTGGGAGTTTAGTGCCTTAATCACCACACCATCTGCTGGCTCCAGCTCTCAGATTTTTTAAACATCAATTTTATACCCAGTAAGGGTACTCTAATATAACACCTCTGGTGTGAAATCATCCTGCACTGTCTGAACTCAGCTCTTAGGCTGTAGATTCCCTACCACTTTCTCCCTTAGCTCCCAGAAGGGCCAATGAACTTATACTGCAAATTAATATAAAGCTTTTATGTAGAACAACTTAAAAATAATAGTGATAAAAGTATTTTAAGCGAGTGGAGTTCCATGACCTTAACAGTAAAATGGTCATGAATATCATACATCAATTACTGTGTGGTTTATACAAATTATATCAACACTGAAACTAGAAAAAAGTGAGGTAGCAAACTTAGGTCTATCTGTGCTACGATGGTAATAAATTTCTTAATGCTGATGCAGAGATGAGAACCTGGATAAGGCTTGTATAGTTATGCCTTCTCAAGGGAGCTTTTAACCAGAATGTGATTATAAATGAAGAGGGCCCAAGGAGAACTATGCAAAACAAAAGGACAAAAGAAGAAAGAAATGGGGGGAGAAGAGGCACAGCGATAGTACTGGGTTATAAAGGCCATTTTAATAATAATAATAACAATAATAATAATAAACCTAAATGAGTCATTGATGAAACAAAGCATAACTTTGAGACTTGCTGTGACAAAATATTTTTTAAAATCCTCTCAATGATTTGGTTTGCAGCCCAAATCAAGTTCTTCATCAACTGCGGCAGCTGTTAACACGTGCATATCTCCGTAAAAGGAGAGCAGATAGAAAGTGTGTGATGCGACTCTCTCTCATGGTGAGACGTCTCATTATTGACCTAAGAGACACATCACTAACCATGATGTGTTAACTATTTTAACAAAATGAAGTGGGGTTTTGAAAGTCAGAGGTGTTTGGAAAGAATCAAGAGTAAATATATTGACAGGCTAAATAAACACAGTTCATTTTTTCTCTACTGAAGATATTAGTATTGCTCAGCAGGTTAGAAATTTGATTCTATTTTATGGCTTTTATAAAGACCAAAATGTAGGGGCCGGAAGGTGGTGTGGTGATTAAGGCGCTGGGCTGTCATATGGCTGACTGTGGTTCAAGTCCTAGACCAGAGGGCTTGAAAAATCATGCTGGGCACTTGTTCATACATGCCCCAAATCCTGAGAGAATGTAGGAGAAGGGATTATGGCAGTCATCTCCTTGGGGGTGATTGTCCACTTTCCCTCTCTCTTTCTCTGGTCAGCACACGTGCTTTCTGGCAAAAAAAAAAAAAAAAAAAAAAAGGATCAAAATTTTCTGTAACAACTGAAGTTCATAAATCTGTAAACAGGCAAAATAACATTATATCAAAAGATTACTTAGAAAATTATCTTACTTTGATCTCAGTCTGAATATTTTGCTAGATTAAAAAAAAATAATTGAATTGCTTTACAACCATCTCCTTTGTTTTTATTAGAAAGATAAAGCTGGAAACCTGGTGATTTTACTGCTAATAATCTCTGAAAGTGGTATTATGATTCACTTTTATTTATGGTTAGCAGTACAGAGAGCTAGAAGGGAAAACATTATCAACACTGTTACACCAGCAAGATTGTGAGAAGGAAAAATACTCATGAAAGTAAAAGGTAATTATCTCATGGGAATTTGAACAAACCCAAATAATTCAGAAATGAAGCAGCACGGAAAGGATAAAATGGGAAAGGTTGGGTTCCAAAATTTTTTTTGCCGCTTCTCCCATCAAAAGGTGGATCCCACTTTCCTTCCTCTGAAATCTGGGCTGACACCTGAGTTTCTGTCACCAAATGTCTGGAAATGATGTTGTGCAGGTCCAGATGAGACCTAAAGAGACATGTCAGCCTTCCCTTTTGCTCTGTTGGCACCCCAAACTACCATGTCCAGTGGCCAGTCACCCTGTGGTTGAGACCATGTGGAGAATGCCTGCCCAGATCTCAGGTGTTCCAAACATCCCAGCTGTGGCCTTGATGTGTGTAAAGCCACCTTGTATATTCTGGCTCTGGAAGAGCTTCTACATGACCACAGCTGTGTGAGTCCCAAATGAGCCCAAGCGGAAGACAGCAACCCAGCTGATCCCAGGCAAGACAGTTGAGCAAACAATAGATTTTTTTTTAAGTTACCCAGTTTGGGCATGATTCATTATGCAGCAATAGAGAACTAAACAGATATTTTAGAAGAGTAGGAAAATTACATTTCTCTGATTAGTTCATTTGCTTTAGGCAATGAACAAAACCATGTAAACGGTTTACGCTGCCTAAAAGTGAACTTTTGGCTCCAGAGGGGGTTTCACCAGGTGAAAGCTGGCTGGCTGATTCACTAGGCTATTTTTGATAAAGCAGTCAGCCAGTAAGGGGCATGTACTCAAAAGCTGAAAGGACACCTGCTCTGGACATAACTTGATTATGATATGGTGGGAAAGTAAGACACAGAAAACATTTTCGAATACCTACCTAGGTTTTTTCCCAGCTCTTTCTCAAAGAATGTTTAACTAATAACCATGACATTTTACTAAACCGCTAAGGAGCTAAGAAAGGTTAAGGATGCCTAAAGTGCATTGGGGTGTGCAGTGGGGTGAGAAACCCCATGTGGGTGACCATGAACAGGAGACTCAATACTGAACGGCCGGATCTCAAAAAAGGGGTAATAACCTCCCCGCTGAGAATAGAGTCATCCCCCAGCCACATAGCATCCATGGCCTCTGTCTGGTTAATTCTCACTGTTCTTCAGAGAGGAAAGGGTAACACAGATGTCAGATAAAAAATAATGGACTACTGTACGCCAAAACTGTTACCAAAAAAAAAAAATCAAACAGAAATTACTAATAGTTCAATGTCCTAGACTGATTTTTAGAAGCCACTTTATGTGACTGACATAAAGGACAAATATAATGATTAATTAGCATTTTTCTATTGGATAGATGTCCACAGACATTAAATTAATACCCAGAAATTAATGCCCAGAAATACTTAAAATTAATGCCCAGAAATACTTAAAAACATCCCTTTGGAGCAATTCTGAGCACAGGCTCAGTAGAGAGAAGGTGAGGATAGGATGAAGAACATTTGCTAGACTGGGAGAAAGTGGGAAAGGAGTCTGCTCACTACATGCAGTGGTTCTCAGGCTTCAGGGTCAGGTATTGCAGATTCTAAAACTTTAGCTGAAGATGACAGAATAAACACACATAGCTTTCCTCTTTAACAAAGACGTCAAGTGAATAAACCTACGGCAGTAAAGAAAACCTGAGATGGGCCATAGTCTGACTGAGAGGGGCCAATACAAGACAAGACAGTGCAAAAAAATTCTAGAGGGTCCAGCAGGTGCTATACTCTCACTTGGTTGATGGTAGTTTGAGTCCTGGACCTGGCAGTTTAAAACTCATGCCAGGGGCATGTGTGTGCATCCCAAAACCCTGATAGGAAAGTGGAAGAGAAGGGACTGCAGCGTGGCCATCCCCGTGCGTGTGTGTGTGTGTGTGTGTGTGTGTGTGTGTGTGTGTATGTGATTTCTTGCTTTCTGTCTCTCTGGCAAGTGCACATGCTCTATAGCAAAAAATCATTCCAAAAAAGAAATAAAACATTCCAGAATATGTATGTCAATAAAGGCATAATAACTAATGTATCATAGCTCCGGAAGGCATGTTTAGAGCAGGGACTGGGAAATCAAGGTGCATGGGGCAAAACCTGTAGCTGCCTGTATGCCCAAACGAAGTTTTACTGGTGCACAGCCATACTCATTTCTTTACGCTGTCCAGCGCTGCTCTTCAGAAGGTCAAGTGGCCAAGTTGAATGGTTCTGAAAGACACTCCCTGGCCTGAGAAGACTAAAGTACTATATTTAGTATTAGTCCTTTAAAGACAGTGCTTGCTACCTCCTGTTTTAGTGTGTTCTTGGAGGCAAGGGTAACCTGGACAAGAAAGACTTTTGGTTGTTCCACAGAAGCCCCAGAAGGAGGAGGGGTTAGGAAATATCTGATAGGAGCCTGTAGAAGATCTGCCCTGGCACATGCCTACAGACGCAACTTCCACGGCATCCCCCAAGTCAGAGAATGAGGGTGACTCGGGGCGGGGGAGGGGGGGTAGGGAGGAAAAGAAGAGAGAAAAAAAGAAACAAGAATAGAAAAAGAATTTAAAACATCCAGAGAACAAACTAGACTTTCACATTCTGTCCTTGCTTCACAGTCCTCAGTAAAACCTGACCAGTCTTCAAACTGCCACAAACATAGTAACTTGTCAGTGTTTCACTTTTAAACAAGGACCGTCTATTAATAGGATCACAGGATGTGTGAGGGTTGTGCTCTGGTCAAACGAGGGTATCGTAAAGAGGAAGACGTGGATACTGGTAACAGTGGACTATGCTTTGGAGAGACATAACAGCTGTACAATCATCCCAGACAGGACTAGAACAAAAACATGCCTGAAACAAAAGGACACCTGATAGAGTACCTCACATGATGGCACTTTGGGGGAATGATAGAGTTATTTCAAGAAAGAAAAACAATGTGAAGCTCCACAAAGTTGTTTAAGGAAAACAATGGTACCTTACTAGGTTTAGTGAACAAATATACAAAACTGCAGTAAAGCAAAAACTATACATTTTACTAAAATTTTACTAATGAGATAAAACTATTGGGAGAATACAAAAAAAGCAGATGAGTATAAGACCTAAAGTTTCATTTTTTCCCTAGCGGAAGTAGATATTGGTCATATTAAACAACTAAATCTATATAACTGTATAAGCACTGATTAGAAGTGTGAAAGGAGCTACCCAAAGAGAATACAAATTAATCAATTGCTTTTGGGATATGGGTCTGGAGAATGGAGAGGGGCAGGGCTGGAGATATTTTATACATTAGAAATGTCTTGATGTTATTTTTTATAAACCATGTGCATGTACTGCTTTGACATTTTTTTCCAGTATGTAAATACACATTCCAAAACACTATTTCTAGAAATCTGGGATTAGTAGGAACACAGGAATCTGCATGTTTTTAATTGCCAGACAGTGCATGCACTTGCCAGAGAGCCGGAGCGAGAAGGGGAGTGAGGAGGGAGAGAGAGGAAACACGTCCCAGTGGGATGTGGTCATGCCACAATCCCTTCTTCTCCATCCCTCCATCCTCTCCAGATTTTGGGCATGTGCACACACACACACCCAGCATGTTTTAGGTCACCAGCTGGGGATTCAAACTGCTTTTGGCCATGTGGGGACTAGTTTCTTTAACCATTAGGCCATGGGGCTGGCCAAGAAATCTTCATTTTTAAAGAGTTTTCTAAGTGGTTCTGACAAAGTTAATATTGATCTCTACTTTTTGAAACATAGATCTAAAGGAAATAACCAGTGAAAAAGCAGCGATGGCTGTCTGAAATGAACAAATGCCAAGGGTTAAAGAATGCAGGGTGTTTACCTTTCAGGAAATCTTCTGATAAATTCACTAACAAAATGGATAAGTTTTAAAAGAAGGAAAATAAAAACTGCCAGGTTGTGAGTGACCTCATAATTCAATGCCTGTCTACAGGAAATTTTTTTTTGAGATTTTTTTTTTGCTATACAGCATGTGTGCTTGCCAGAAAGATAGGGAGAGACAGAGACACAGAAAGCAAGAAATCACTCCCCAGAGGGGATGGCCATGCCACAATCCCTTCTCCATTCTCCTCTAGAGATCTTGGGTACGCATGCACACGTGCCCGGCGTGAGTGTAAACCACCAGGTCCAGGACTCGAACCATGGTTGACTACATAGGAGTCCAGCAACATAGCCATTATGCCAGCTGCTGGTCCCTCTATAGGAAAATTTTGTGGATAGGTCAGCTTTCCTCATTTCATATCTGTTGAAACCCATAAGCCTTGATTCAAAAATTAGCCTGGGGAAAAACATGAACCATCACGTAACAAGGGACGTGTTTTAACTGAAGTATGTTAGATAAATATCTTTCAGACTTGGTTTTCACCTAAGTCAAGTTACATCAAAGGTGATTTTTAAAATACCTGAAAGAATGTTCTCAGGCTCTCTGGTACCTACAAACACTTGCTGGGATATACAGAACACTTAATAATCAGAAGTCTGACAGTTTCTGGGCATCATGATAATTTCTTATGAGAAACCACTTGTAACATTATAGGAGTATTGGGGTGGGCTCAATTAGTTGTCAAAAAGGAACCAGAGGCACAACGCCCTAATTTTTCCCTGTTCTCTATTCCTTATTAGAGTCACTGCTGACTAGGAAAGAATTCCCCACCCTACCCTTATTCCTCTAGTACAAGACCCTAGGTAAATGTTTCAGTGCAGTGGATATTTCTTTTTGTCCACACAAACGATTGGCATTTCTCTGCCTAAATTAGAGATCTCCTAGAGCTAGAAAAGAAGATTAAAATATATTCCTGCTTATTTCAATGTTAAATGAGACTGCTCATCTCTTAAAAACCAATGATTTATCTTTCATAGCTGTAGTGTCTATTATCTTTGTTAACTCTTGAGGCTCACTGTACATAAGAAGTAATTACAAAAAAGAAGTTAGTTCTGAACCCACCATGTCTGTTACATTTCATCCAGAAACTGGATGGCTGGTTTGTTATCTTCAAGGGTGAGCTACGTTGCCCAATTGGCATTGACTAGACTATACATTAAAGGGGGAATTCAGAATTCAGGCCATTCAGATTTCACTCTTAATTCTTTTCTTTCTTTCTTTTTTTAATTTTAGGTTTTGCCATAGGATGTTTATGCTTGCCAGAAAGAGACAGTGAGAGGGAAAGTGAAAAATCAACACTAAAAACGAGTTGACCATGCTGCAATCCTCTCTCCTTCATTCTCCTGGGATTCTCAGCCTGCATGAACATATGCCTGGCAAGATTTTCATATTGCCAGGTCTAGCACTCCAACCATGAAAGGCTATGTGGGAATTGAGGATCTTGACCAGTACACCTCCTGCTGGTCCCTCTTCTTCATTTCTAAGAGCATCCATCCATCCATTCATCCATTTATCCAACAAATACTGAACACCAGCTATTTACCCAGCACTAAAATCATCGAGTAGACCTCTTGTATAATGGGTTGAAAGTTTATAGAAGAATGTTTCTAGGCATACATTCATGACTTTTTTAAAATTTGAGGATCTCTGACTGCCTACTACTCTTGTATGTTTTCTATAACTCTTAACAGTTAATTTTAACCACTTAGGATTATCATTTTCCTTGAGACTTCACCACTTTAGTGACATATTAATGTGCCCTGTGATGGCATATAAACCTTTTCTAGCTATTTCCCGCCACCGTGTCTTTGCACATGCTATTTTCTCTTCCCATAGGCTCTTGCGCTTGTCCACCTTGCATCATTCCCCTGTGAGGAATCATCTTCTCTCTGAGACATTTCCTAAGCACTTCCCAACAGAATTGAACCCCGTTTCCTCTGTACTGTTTCTGTACTTAAGTACATATTTTACCATTGCATTGATGTTCAGTATTTATTAACATGCCACTCATTATTTCTATACTGTTAATTTCTTGAGGATAGAAACATTTGTCTCTTCATTTTTGCATTCCAAGCAGGAAGTCTGGCACATACAAATATTCACTAAATATCTGTTGACCTGCAGAGCCAGTCCCTCTGTTGTAACTGTGGACTGTCACAGAAATATGTCCACAGTTGAGTTCAAATGATCTTACAATTGCAAGTGAACATTTAAAAATTCTTTGAATATTTAATAGGCACTAATTTTTAAAAATTAAACTCTTTTCCTATAAGAGAAATGATCATCCCTACAAAAGTCTAATACAATTGTAAAGGTAGTAATACGCTTTTCTTTAAAAAAATTTTCTGTTGCTCACTTGCCCTCACCCCCAACTCTCTTGACTTTTTGCCAAAAACTTGATTATTATAGGCTTCTTATGTCATGTTACGATTATTCCACTATGAGTCTGAGACCCCTCCCAGATGTAAACGTCCTAAGAGCCAGGCCAAGTTCATTTCCATCTTTGTAGCTCTGGTATACTGCAGTGACTATGAAAGAGATGTGCTTAACAAGCATTTATTAAATGCATAAATATAGGACAAATCAGGGGACAGTGAATGGAATTAAACCCTTGGCTCTTCTTTCTTAGGACCTGCTTTGTGATGATCTTAGATGAAGAAAATCTGTTAAATTCTAATTAAGGCTTCCATTTGTTTTTGAATAAGGCTAACTTAAGACTGTGTGGGTGTGGCAAACTAGTAAAATAAGTAAGAAAAGAAAGAACTTTACTGTGCAAATATTTTTATTTTGTTTTTAAAAAATTTATACCAAAGGAAATCTTTTCTAGTTTTGAAACATGGAATAGTGGGTTGGACCAGAGATAAATAACTAGGTTCTTTATTATGAATAGAAATGACATGGTAAACATTTCACTGAAATTTAAAAGCTTTGAGGATCCTTTCCCCTTTGCTAAAATGGAATTAATCCTATAATTTCCTTTTATTCTAACTATATGCATTAGGATTTTTTTTTTCATTGAATCATTTGACATTTATGATATTTCTTCCTTTTTGGCAACATGAAGGTGTAGAAGCTTAGTAAAATACCACTGAATGAAGAGCAGAGTTGAATACTCTTTAACTCATTCTTATCAAAAATTATGCATACATAATTTTTTTGAGAGGTTTTTGCTATAGTGTGCTCACCAGAAAGACAGAGGGAGACAGAGAGACAGAAAGTGAGAAATCACCCTCCAGGGGGAATGGCCACACCACAATCCCTTCTTCTCCATTCTCCTCTTGGGATCTTGGGCACGCACACACGCGTGCCTGACGTGAGTTTAAGCCACTGGGTCCAGAACTCGAACCGTGGCCGACTATGTGGGAGTCCAGCGACATAGCCATTACACTAACTGCTGGTCCCCTATGCACATAATTTTAAAAACAATATGTTTAGAAAATGTGGTGAGTTGATAATGAAACTTCATCTCAACTCCTAAGGAGATGTAAGTTCCATATGCATTATTACTCACTAGTGAGTGGCAGTAACAAATATATGGGGTTGTCAGAAAAGTCATGATGCATTTTTACATAGGAAAACATAAAAAAAATACATCAGGAATTTTCTGACAACCCAATACTTGTAAGAGCACCTTATAAAAAGTTATTTATATAGCGACAAATGGTAATATAACATTAGTAATTTTTTTTAGAGAGAGATATCTTTGTTATAGGATGTGTGTGCTTGCCAGAGAGACAGAAAGCAGGAAATCACCCCCCATGGGGGATGGCCATGCTGCAATCCCTTCTCCTCCATTCTCCTCTCGGGATCTTGGGCATGCACACACACGCGCCTGGTGTGAGTTTTAAGCCACCAGGTTTGGGACTCGAATAGTGATTGACTCTGTGGGAGTTCAGTGACATAGCCATTATACTATCTGCTGGTCCCTAGCATTAGTAATTTTAAAAATTAAAATATATCACATGAAGATCTCCATTTTATGTGTTTCCCCCATACACAAACTACTTTAAAACTTACAGAAGAACAATTCATAAATACATATATATAATAAATATGACAGTTTTTCCTCCAAAATAGGTCTCTAAATTGTGTATCTACTAGGATTCATTGATATTAGAAACTCAATATCATAAATTAGATCAATGTTGTGAAGAATGTAAATTTGATAGCAGAATATATTTCTTGGGAGATAGAGTTATTATACTTTATAATACTTATTCTAAAGCATTTAAAAAATAAGACCATAGGGACCAGCAGTTAGTGTAATGGCTATGTCACTGAACTCCCACGTAGTTGACCGTGGTTCGAGTCCCGGACCCGGTGACTTAAACTCAGGTCAGGCACGTGTGCGTGCATGCCCAAGATCCCGAGAGGAGAATGGAGGTGAAGGGATTGTGGCGTGGCTATCCCCCTGGAGGTGATTTCTCACTCTCTGTCTGTCTCTCTCTGTCTTTCTGGCGAGCGCACACGCCCTATAGCAAAAACCTCTCCAAAAAAACAAAAAAAAAAAAAAAGACTATAAAATTCTTGAGTCAGCACTTTAAATATACAAGATCAAATTTATTTTTTTATTTTTTTCAGATAAGGAAATTAATATTTATACATTATGGAACTCAGTCAAGGTCACAGGCCAGAGAGGAGAATTTAGGTCAGCTTATGAAGACCACCTTCATAGACTAGTGGTTAAGGGCTCTGGATCCCACATGGCCAAACTATAGCTTGAATTGTGGCCCTGGCAAGTTGAAAGATATGTTGCGTGTATGTGCACAGATGCTCCAAATGCTGATGGGATGGAGAAATAGGGGAGAACGGAGTGCGGTGTGACCATGCCCTTCTGGAGAGGTGCCCTTTCTCTCTATCTCTCTGACAAGCACTTCTGACAATAAAGTAAAATAAAATAAAATCAGACTGTTAAATCAGACTTAGTTCATTACTTTTTTTTGTCTATTCTGTGCATTTCTCATGTTTCATATTTTCCTGCTTTTAACAATTGGATTCTGTATTTCCACATGAAATAATTTTCAATTATAATTTGCATAGGCACCCAAGTGAATGTGCATGAAAATTAATTTGTAAGACTAGAAAATACCTGTGTACTAAAACAGTATATGGGACATACAAAGACCAATGTCATTTAAAATCTTCTCTATGAGATGGGCACGTGTGTTTAAGCAGCTCTCCTGGGCAATTTAGCATGAAAATATCACAAGATTAAAACAGATTTTAAAATTTCAGTGGCTGATAAAACATGTTAAATGTTCATCACATCTCTAAGATGACACTCTAGAGCTAAATGAGAAAAGTGTTGAATAGAAGAAACAGTCTGAAAAATGAGAGAAAAATATTCAAAGTTGTTTTCAAATTCCTTCAACTTGATAATCTTAGATGGAAGGGAAACATAATTTGTGGTTTTTGTAAAGTGACCTTTGCATTTTGAATTAAAAACACGAAAGAATATCCCTATATATGTCATTCAGAAAAATAACGTAAGAAAATTTTCTAAGGCGTTAAGGAACTTACCTGTTTCCATTTTCCCATCCTGTGCTGCGGGCCCATCGGGAATCACACTTTTCACCTGTAGAAACTCATCAGGCTCATCTCCACCAATGATGGTAAATCCAAAACCCATGTTGCTCTTTTTTAGGGTGGTGCTGAGGAATGTTCCCTTCAACTGGGATGCATCCCGGGTGAAGAGTGGTTTTTCTACATTGGCCAATATAAGTTAAAAAAGAAAAAGCATTTTTAAGGCAAGTTCTCAGAGTTAAGTCATCCACTGAGCAGCAATCACACAGGTAAACACTGGGGTCTTATACAGTAAATGCAAGCAGGTGGTGATTGCAAGTGGAGCAAAACTATTAATATTAGAACTTCATACAAATGCAGAGCAGTCCCAGACATCCAGGGAAAGGTGAAAAGGATTTTTGGTTTGGAAAGACTTTTTGTCAAGTCAGTGTTTGCATTCACTAAATTAGCCTTCTTGTGCTTAAAAAGAGATGTATCAATACTTTGTCAGAGCCTTCAGGTAAAGAGGACAAGGAGCCCAAATCAACCAGACACGTCTAGATAGGCCTCTCTTGTCGTTATGTAAGATTCCAGGTAGAAGGAATGTGACTGGCTCGACCTGCCCAAAATCTTGAAGAGAGAGGGTTAGGAAACAAAAATGGCCTCTTTTTTGGATGACTCTTAAAGAGATTAAAAGTACATGTAAGCACGTGCAGATACCATAAAAAAACAGTGAAATGTGACCACATATTCAAAGGTCCAAATTGTTTAGAGAGTACCTGGATGTGGGACTGAGTTAACTTTTGCTATATCCCTCTATTGTGAGACAAGATAACCAGATTAATTAATGTCTACTGAGCTGATAGTGTTTAGTATATTCTAAAACGTGAGCAAAGGGCAAGCCAGTAGTTCTAAATATAATTATGAATGTAAAGGTAGCACATTTTATGTGTAATAATATGTTGACACATTCGAGTCATACACCTAAATAATCTGAATGGAACTTGAACCCATTCTAAGTTTGCCCACTAACTTATTATATAATATGCTTTTCCAGCTATGATCTGTTATAAATATATTCCTAAGTATGTTAAGTGATTTCAAAATGAGAGTCATACTAGAAGACAGAGTTAATCTCTGCTTTAAATTCCACCTCAGATAAGTATTTCATATGCCTTTTACACTGGTTAGATTTTGAGGATATGATTTGGTATTTGTAATAGCCACAGTGTATATGGCAACTTGGTTAAGTATTGTATGATATTTTTGTTGTTACATTTTAGATGATATGTAATAAACTATGAGATGAGTTATTATATCAGGCTTTTACTTGATTTGTCTGCTTACATATTACATATATCTTGATTAAAAATAAAGCTTCTTTAAAACAAATTTAAAAAACACATATAGTGTTTTCACCTACACTCTCTTTATCAAAATAACGTTTACAGTTGTAGAGAAGTTCATCAGGAAACCTTTACATTCATTTCATTGTGCTCAAGTGGAAGGGCGTGAAAACTATCAACAGGCAAATCCGGGGCCTCTCGACTGCAAAGCCTCTTTTGTGCTTTTATTTACGAGTAGAAGCCCACGAAGATGTGAAAAGTTGGTGCAGCCGCTCATCCCACTACGTGGCTCCCCATGTGGTCAGGACCAGCAAGCAGCCCTGGGACATACCGAACAGCCAGGGCCTCCCAGCTTGGTCGCGCTGGTAGTAAGACAAGTCATTCACGCTGCGCGACCTCTCCGGGGCAGGGCGAGGGCGGATGGATTTGGGCCTAGGTAATGTCGATGAAGAGCTGTCTACTGTCACAAAGGAGAACAAGCCTCATTCTTGTGCTTGGTCTTTTGAGGACAAACTTATGAGTCTCTATGAATCTTTGCAATTTACTGTACTACTGGCAAACCCCATTCATCTCCACCTGGCAATGTGTTGTAAATTCCTATAAGGTGCTGCCTGCAGCTTTCACTTAATCTGTGGTTGCTAAATTCATTAGTTTAGACACAATGCAAACACCCAGCTAGAGCTAATAGAGGGGTACAGGGAAAGCAAATCAATTATTTGAAATGGTCCAAGCTACAGGCATATTTGGAAGAGCAGGCAGCTTGACAGACAGTTTCCCCTCTGAAACATTGCATGCTGACATGGTACCTTACCTCGGAAACCTGGGGCCTGCAGGGGCTTTGTTCCAAGTTCTGTGTGGGGCATGTTATGCTGCTGTAGCTTTCTTTTTGCTTCCAGGACAGGGTTTTCAAACTGTGTTCTTCTGTTTATGTGGCTAAGAAGGAAAATTACAAATTAGGATAACAGTGGGGCAAAGTCATTTAAGAGAACATATGTATGACTCTTCAGAGAGCAAGTGATTAAGGGATACCATATTCGATTACAGTCAAGTGCCTCACCAGCATGTGGCCAGGCTTCTGAGGGGCTGCTCTGTGTACCATATACATTGCTGTGACAAGCAGAGTTTCCAGTGGCTCTATCATGTTATTGCATTTATGTTACGCACATTTCAGCCAAAAGAAGTAGAATGGTTGCTTGTTTCCTATCCTACTGTGTAGGATTGAAATGAGTTTGATGCATTAAAATAAACAGTCAACAAATGAAATGTATGCTGAAAGGTGGAGAAGAAAAGCATGTCATCTAAATTTTGCTAAGTCTCCACACCTGGCGGAATCAATATGAGGCACACTCACTGACACAGTGCAGAACAATTGGTCCATGCTTCTTAGAGTTAGACCTGGACTGAAGGGCTGGGATCCAGGAGGAAGATTCCCAAGGATATTAAAGGATGTTTATAATACCTATGTAATATGGTTGATGCTGAAATCAACCAAATGCAGAGTATTCACATTCTCTATCACACGATGGCAAAATTGAAGCTATCAGACTTAGAGTGACTTGAAGCAACTGTCCCTCAGCTAAACTGAAGGCTTATAGAATAAGAAAACGACCAGTTCCTATATACAGGCTGTTTGCAATGGAGAGTTCCTTGTCTGTGGGGAGAGTAGGAGCCAACAACCTGTCTGCTGGTAGCTGCCGAGTTGCTTTTTCTCTAGGATATTAATGTCCCATGAGAGGCCTGGTATATATTGGGCCACTGGAAAAGTCATGATGCATTTTCACATAGAAAACATGTCATGACTTTTCTGATTCAATACACTGATTTTGATTCATTGTATGAGTTGAAATATGTTAATGGTATGGAAGCGTGAGGAGGGTTTAGAAGAGGAACTGGACATTCATGAGCTCTTACCTCCATGGCAAGTATAATACAATGTATAATTTTCCACAGTTAAGCCTCATAACAACAAGGTCTTAAATTCTTATTATCCCCATTTAAAATGGAATGAAACTAATAGAGAGACTGAATGATTTGCTTTAAATTACATGTCTAGTAAGTAGAAAGGCTAAGAACTGACCCTGTCTTTTTCTAAAATGGATTTCTTACTTACATACTTTCTCTTTTCAATGTATAATTTCACATCAACAAGTATATACATTTAATGCACATGCACACATACCCCTGTACAAACCACTCATTGTGTTTTCTAGAAGTATACACCAGAAAGGGAAGATCAAAGAAGAAAAGTCTCCACCAATGATGAAAATGGTAGGACAACTACGATATCTAATTCTGTCCTCGTAGGAAAGGGTAGGGTAGCTGTCTGCCACACAGGCTCCAGAGTCAATCAGACCTGTGTTCAAATTCCAGCTCCACCACCTGACGAGCTATGTGACTTTGGGCAAATCATTAAACCTGCCATAGTGCCTCAGTTTGTAGTATGGGGATAAGAGTGCCTTCCTTCTAGAGGATTTATAAGGGTAAAATGAAATAATAACTACTAGCACAGAGTTTTGAACAAGGACATGTTCAATAATTATCACGACTACTACCACCTTTTTTTGGGGGGGGGAGGTTTTTGCTATAGGGCACGTGTGCTTGCTAGACAGACAGAGAGAGACAGAGAGACAGAAAGTGAGAAATCACGCCCCAGGGAGATGGCCACGCTGCAATCCCTTCTTCTCCATTCTCTTCTCGGGATCTTGGGCACACACACACACACGTGCCCAGCGTGAGTTTAAGCCACTGGGTCTGGGACTTGAACTGCGGTCGACTACATGGGAGTCCAGTGACATAGCCATTACGCTAACTGCTGGTCCCGACAACTACTGCCATCTTGATGACCACCATTACTATCATCATTTTGAGACCATAAGGAAGGTTGTACCTGGTGCGTGGTTGTGTGCCTGGTGGGGTGGCGGTGGAGGGCTTCACAAGTGCTATAAACTTTTTATTGTCTCTGGTGCTATTTAGGAAGGAGGAGCTTATACCAGTGTTCTTTGTTAATGAAACTCACCAGTAGGGGTTACAGTAAATGAGTCCATGTAAAATTATTTTCCACTGGAAGACAAAGGCTCCCAGTGCTCCTGTGCACTAGGGGGGCTCCAAGGATGTGGTGTATATTGTAGGGCCTCCTCACCCCACAACCTCCAAAGTGCCACTCTATTACAGAAGGCACAGATTTCAAAGCCTCTCTTCCCTTTTCGCCATTATCATTTAACTTCCTTTCTAAAATCTTTTGAAATCTATTACCTAAACATACATTATTCCTAACTTTGCCCTTACTTATTTCTGTAGCTTGTCCTCTAACTGCAATGCATATCTGCCTTTGATTCAGAAAAATCTGAAGGTACTCTGATAGGCAACACTCCACCAAATCTCTTATCCTTTCAAATGAGTTCAGTACATCCATGGGGCAGCATTTGAAGCAAGACAGTTTGAGTTGGAGGGGTATCTTGGGCAAATTTCTACTATCATTTTACAAATGAGGATATTAATATCTAGTTCATGGGGTTGCTGTGAGGGTGAGAAAAATGTCTATAAAGCACGAACACACAGGGACAGTTCCACGATTGTAAAGTATAGTCACTATAGTCACTTTGCCCCACTGTTATCCTAATTTGCAATGTTCCTTTTTAGCCACATAAACAGAAGAACACAGTTTGAAAATCCTGTCCTGGAAGCAACTATAAATGCTGTTGGTATTGTCATTATTATGATACGGACGTTGTTTTTCCTGTCTGCTCTGTAACTTCTTCCCTAACCTTTCCCAGCCACATATCCAGGCTCCCAGGCTGTGTTATGCTCTTCCCTGTGGGCTCTCTGGACACTCTGAACAGTTAACTTATTTATTTTTTTAAAGAATTATTTATTTAATTTTACTTATTCATTCATTTATTTTAATTTTATGAGACAGAGAGACAGACAGGAAAGCAAGCTTCCAGGTCTGGGACTCGAACTGTGGTTGGCCATGTGGGAGTGTCCAGCGCCTTAACCACCACACCACCTGCTGGTCGCCAATTTATTTTCTTAAACACTGCCTCATCATGGAGAGGAATTGAGACAATTTTAAAGAACAACAGCAATAACAAGTAGGTGAACTTAGTTGACTGGAGAAAAATGGTCGATAGACAAAATTTATGATGAAAGGTTCTGTTTGTTTACTAGAGTTATGCCACAAATGAACTTGGCGTTTTCTAGCTGTTATTTCAATAGGAGAAACCAGTTATATTGTTCTGAAGGACAAAGTAATCCACATGCAGAATGTAATCCACACATTCTAGTAATGAGATACTACTACGTTCTGTGAGATATTCTTTCCCAGGTCATGGGAGAGAAGTATCTGAAATGTAGTCTACACCATCCTAAGTGTTAATTTCACAATAATGAATTTTATAGGCTCTACTAACCTTTCCATAGTGCATTTTAATGATTGCTTTTCATGCTTATTTCCTTCTCTGGACTGTGCACTCCTGTGCAGGATCCACAGGTTGTCATTCATCTTGTACACTAAGCATCTAATGTGGTGAAAGACACTTTCTTTGGTCAAATGATGAGTGTGCATTTAAAACTTTTAAATATACATTAGTACTTACAGAAAATGAAGAAATTGCTTTAAAATGTAGTGATGTATCAGCTTTTTTCATTTCTTAACTGATCTGTTTGTTTGGCTAGGTCACTGTTCTTCCAATGTGTAACTTTATCCTTAGAAGATACATCACAGTAACAGCAGATGGCATAGCAGTTACATAGCTGGACTCCCAAATGGCTGACGGTGGTTTGAATTCTGGAACTGGTGCCTTGAAACTCGGGTTGGGTGCATCTGCGTGCATGCCCAAGATCCTGGGAGGAGAATGGAGAAGGGATTGTGGCATGGCTATCCTCCTTGGGGGTGATTTCTCGCTTTCTGTCTCTCTGTCTCTCTCTGTCTGTCTGGTGAGCGCACGTGCCTTATAGCAAAAACCACTAAAAAAAAAAAAAAAGAACATATATTATAAAAACTTTCTAGGATATGTTTATACATAAAAGAGAGTTCCTCCATGTCAGCTGCTGGCAATTATTTTCTTGGAAAAGTCAATGTGTAGTCACAGGCTTTATGGACACTATGTTGAAAATATTCCATTCACTTTCAGAGTGAGTTTCTTGAGTTCATAGAGAATGAAAACATTAATGAAGTAGCTTGGTATGCCTTTTAACCCACAGATAGCAGAAGCTGGATGTGGCTCTGGTATCTTAAGATAATTGCTACAGGACATTTACATTGTCACAAATGAAGTCATGCATCTAAAACTTAAAATGTTCCCAAACTCCAGAAGACTTGTTATAAAGAAATGTGATTATAAATGAATATAGAAGACTTGTCTTTTTTATACCCCCCCAAAAGAATAGTCCAAGTTCTTTTAGTAAGGATTTGGGAGGGGTCTTTTAACATGTACATAGGATATGAACGAAAAATGCCATCCTCTTCCTCCTCATTTTTTAGGCTCCATGAAATAAAGATAGCTTAAGAATAGCTTCTCTTCATCCTTATATTCACTCATCTACACCATGGAATGGAAACTTAGAGTAAGTTCACATGTGGTGGTGCTTTGTAATTCTAGGTGCACTTGCGAATTCTAGAAACAAACAAACAAAGAAATCAAAGACTCAGGCTCACCCTAAACTAACTGATTGATAACCTCAGGGTGGGTTACATAGGCATTGACATTAAAAAAGTGAAATAAAACAAAATAAACTTTCAGGTATCTTTCATGTATAGCTAGGTTTGCAATCCCTGGGTTAGAAGCTGAAAACATGTGGAGGTATCCCATAAAGAGTTTCTTTCATGTAATATTTAGAAGTCTCTTTTTCGGCATGTGGCTGGGAGGAAGACTAGAAAATGGTATTTTGCTCGTGAAGAAGACTTCTACCTTCAGAGGTTTCAGACATGCACAGAGGGAAGAAAATATCTGTAGCTGATCAGATGATAATGACACTGAAGGCGGTCTCAGGCCAGGATCCCATTTGCCACTTTCTTCACTGTGGGAAGGGAATGGCGAATTAGGAGAAAAGTCGTACATACCGACCACTTTGGTATGCACATGACAGTTCTGCTGAAGGTTATCAAAGCTATCATTGACCCTCATTCCCAATGTTCCCTTTATATTCCAGCCTGTTTGTACCATAGCTTGCTTTGCCTGTTTTTGTTTGTTTGTTTGTTTTTGTTTACACTAGTGAGGGTCTCTTTTTGTGCATAGTTGTGAATAATATCTTTGCACTCATTGGTCATTATTGCACTATCTTGACTTCAGCTGAGACTTTCTCAATGTTGGACAGCAAAGCACACAGCTTTTCAGTGGAGACTGTATGTAGCACAGTAAAATATTTCCAGGGTAGACAACGTGGTTGTGCTAATTACTTTTAGGCACGTGGTAGATGGTCTGGTAAGTATCTGTTTGATAAATGCGTGTATGGAGCAAGGCACACATGAAAAGGGAGAGTTCTCACTGTTTTCCAATCGACCTCTCCCTTCAAACACTGCAACAGCTGGAACTCAATGTGAAACCTCTCTATCACTGTAACGCTGTAATGTTGGG
Organism: Tupaia belangeri chinensis; assembly: GCF_000334495.1. NCBI lineage: Eukaryota > Metazoa > Chordata > Mammalia > Scandentia > Tupaiidae > Tupaia > Tupaia belangeri. Next base: position 714,482 of record NW_006159500.1, on the reverse strand, counting down.
TCCAGCTTGGGTGACAGTATAAACCATTATGCATGTGGATAAAGACCCACAGAGTCCTTCAAAACAGAGAAATCTTCAAGACATTCTAGTGACAGAAAAAGTCGTCCCGCTTTGTGGTGAGGAAAGATTTCAGTCTGAGGAGTTCATAACTAGCAGCTGGGGCCGCTACAACAGAAAGGTGCTTAGAAGGAAAAGCGCTATGTTAGGGACATGTGGGAGCACTGAGGAGGCAGGTGCTCAGCACCAGGAAATTCACACTGAGCCCATTCAGGAATTCACAAAAGAAGCAATTTTGTGTGGAAGGGGTGACATACTGAGCTCCTAAGATCCACAACAGACAAAGACTCAATTTCAAAAATTCCAGAGCCATGAGGTATGCATGAAAAATGTTTCGTATCTATTCTTTCTTTCTAAAATGTTATGCTGAGTGCAGGAGGAGCTCGTTGTTATCAAAGGTTTTTTTTGGTGGGGGGAGGTTTTTGCCATAGGGCGTGCACGCTCACCAGAAAGACAGAGAGGGACAGAGAGACAGAAAGCGAGAAATCACTCCCTGGATGGGGGGTGGCCACACCGCAATCCCTTTTCTTTCATTCTCTTCTCGGGAATTCCCTAAATTTTCTTTCTCCAATTCTAATTCCTCACTATCATTATCATCATCTCCCATTTGAAACCCTGAACCACAGATATACTGGGGGCCAACCTCATACATCACACCTTCTCTATCTGTATTTCATTCATGTTGCTACAAAACGTGAGAAGACTGCATACGTTTTCTCTACTGTCAAATTTGGATCCATTGAATAAAAACTCTCTTATTATTAATTTTTTTGAGAGACTTTTGCCATAGGGTACATGCACTCATCAGACAGACAGAGAGAGATAGAGAGACAAAGTGAGAAATCATCTTCCTAGGGGGTTGGTGACACTGCAATCCCTTCTCCTCCATTCTCCTCTTGGAATTTTGGGCATGTACACACACACACACACACATGCCTGGCCTGAGTTTCAAACTCCTAAGCCCAGGACTTGAACTGCAGTTAACTATATGGGAGTCCAGTGCCTTAATCACTACTTCATCTACTTGCTCCATAAAAATTCTTTAATGCTTTAGAGATTAAGAGAAAATAATAACCCCTACAAGGATCTTTTGGGGCCAGCCCTCTTCACACAAGGCAGGATAGCTTAATAAGCGCTTGTTCTCTACAGTCACGCCGCTCACGTTCATATTGAGCCCCATCATCTCCCAGGGGTGTGACCTTGGGCACATCCTTTACTCTCTGTGTGCTTCTGAAATTTTCATATGTAAAGTTTGAATGAAAAGAATACACACCTCATGGAGTTGTGGTGTAAAACAAATGAGTTAAAATGAGAAAGCACTTAAGAACAGGGCCTGGTGTTTGATCAATGCTGCCATGATTTGTCACATCCTCATTTCTCACATTCTTGCTTGGCACCATGGCAGGCATTGTAGGGAGGAGCAAAGATTATAATTGGGCACAAAGTCTAGCAGGAGAAAGAAAAAGGGGAAAGAATTATCATATAAAATAGGGTTTACATAATACAATGTGTGCCTTACAGTGCATAGAAAAGTTAAAATTTGAAAGTGCTAGGTTAAAGCCTAATGTTTTAAATATAAGTTAGTTTAAAATGTGAGCTTTGAATAAATGGAAAAATTGAATCTATTTTACTTGAAGCATTTTTACAAAACAGAATAATTGAATTCTGTCTCTTGAAAGATTTCTTCCCCCATTCTAATACTTAAGCGATCATTTTCTTTCTGTAAATGTCCATTCAATATTCCCAATCATACCTGGGGGAAGATAAGTTCGTTTTGTGAATGTGAGTAGGAAGTTTGAGTCATTCACGTTACTTTCTTCTGTTCTTTCAGGACATGAGGGTGTCTACTTTGGGAAGATGGTATCCAGGTGGGAGGTGGAATCACGGCCAACTGAGAAGAGTATCCACATACTGGCACTGAAAATCTCATAGTTGAATCTGTCCTCTACTCCACACAGGTCTGAGTACCCCAAAATGTATATTTTTACATAAATGAAAATAGCAATGTTATTTAATTAAAACACACTAAGCCACTACCATTCACTAACCACATGGAAAACTTGATATTTTACTCCTGGTAGATATGGCAAAGTACCAGTCACACCATGAAGCTAAGATCTACAACTGACAAAGACTCAATGTCAAAAATCACAGAGCCACGAGGTATGCACTAAAAATGTTTTGTATCCATTCTTTCTTTCTAAATGTTATGCTGAGTGCAAGAGGACGTCATTGTTATCAAAGGTTGTTTTTTTATTTTTTGGGGGGGAAGGTTTTTGCTATATGTCACGTACACTCACCAGAAAGACAGAGATAGACAGAGAGATAGAAAGTGAGAAATCATCCCCTGGGGCATGGGCACTCTGCAATCCCTTTTCCTCCATTCTCCTCTTGGGATCTTGGGCACACACGCACGTGCACCTGGAATGATTTTAAACCACGGGTCCAGGACTCGAACCTCAGTTGACTACATGGGAGTCAGCAACATAGCCATCATGCTAACTGTTGGTCCCTATCAAAGGTATTTCTAACCTTTTGCTTCTAGATTGAGGGAAAGCAGTGAATTATAAGCTTAATAGGGCAGATTTATCTGAAGGGTACCTAAGAGATAACACTATTTCAAAATCTGTATTAGAGAAAAAGTCTTTTCCACTGTTAGTCTGCTAACCTGACTAAATGGTTTAAATCCCTTAAGTCTTATACACAGGGTCATTAATTCCTCAGTTTGCTAGGACTGGGAGCACCAAGGTAACTATGACACAATCCCTTTCCCTAGGGACTTTGTATTCCAATGAGAAAGACATCAAAGTTGGGTGCCCAAAGATTTCCATTTGTCTTAGACTAAGGAGTTTCCCTGGATGTGGGACTTTGCATTTTAAGACATAGATACTTGTGGGTAAATTGGGATGAATCGGTCACTCTACTCAAGGCCAGAACAATGCAGTACAAAGTAAAACATGCTGAGATCTGTATGCAAAAAGTGTGTACTCAAAGAAAAATAAAGACAACCTGTTCTAATAGTTCCGGTAAGGCCTCGCAAAGGAGTAGACACTTGAGCATGTTCTAGGAGGATGAACGTATTTTGCCAGATTGATAAAGAAGCACTTTTTAAAAGAATTATTTAATCTAATTTTATTCATTGTCATTATTTTATTTTATTTTATTGAAGTTGACCAGAGAGAGACAGAGAGAGAGAAGGAAAGTGAGAAAGCAAGCTGCCAGGTCCAGAACTCAAATCACAGTCAGCCATGCAGGAGTACAACTGCCCTCACTACCACACCACCTGCCGGCCCTGATGAAGAGGCATGTTTAAAAGAAAGTGGTAGAGGAAAGTGTTCAGTAATCAATTCGACCTAGCTAGAGTACAGTCAGTCCCTGATATTTGCGGATTTTGATCTGTGGATTTAATCATGTGGGGTTGAAAATATTTGGGGAAAAAAATGGTGTGTCTATACTGAACATGTACAGACTTATTTTCTTGTGTTAATTTCCTAAAAATTTAGTATAACAACAATTTATGTAGCATTTACATTGTAGTAGTATAAGTAATCTAGAGATGGTTTGAAGTACATGAGAGGGTGTGTGTCGCTTATGTGCAAATACTACGTCATTTGCTAGGAGGGATTAAACATCCATAAACTTTTGTATATATGAGGAGGGGGTCCTGGAACTAACCCTTTCAAATACCGAGGGATCACTGTATAGGCACACACATTTACACACACGCCTGTGGTTGTGCGTGGTAGGGTTGTGGGAGCAAGAACAGTTGGGGAGATAGAAGCTACAAGGCTGGAAGGCTAGTTCCAAGTCCTGGTACAAAGTTTTGTTTTGTTTTGTTTGAATATCTCCCTCCGTCTTTTGTGACTGCAGGGAATTCTGCAGCTTTGAAGGTATCCATTCTGGGGGATGTGCCTTATTCCTGAACTTGGAGACAGTGTAAGATGAGCTTCACTGTATCAGCCAAATAAGAAAGGCATGGTGCACCCCATCATTTCTACCTCCCTCCAATGTACTAGGCATTGCTCTTGCCTGAGGGTATGAGACTGAATAAAAGGATGCTCCACAAGCATGAAGAATCACTAGTCGTCCAGAGAAATAGACATTTCAGTATACTGAGAGAGGTAAAACTGGTCTAACCTGTAGTATACTCTGTTGAAATGGGTTGCTATTTCTTAATGAATTACTTATGAATTGTTAAAAGGTGTTCATAATATAGTCTAAGTCCACTGAACTTGAAAATATATACACTTATATGTGCTAGACAGATAGAGCCGTGGACATGGAAATATTTTGGGGTCTGACCCAAGGACAGTTGAAGAATTACCAAGGATGCTAGAACAGTGTAAAATCATGAAGACAACATCACCAATACCTGGGAGTGTGTAGCAAGGAGGAAATCAGGGACAGAATGCTGGTGAAGGAGAGGGGCAAGGCTCTGACAAATTTCTGATAGTCAATGGTACAGAAAGATAATTCCAATTCCATGTTATATGAAAATGCCCCAGGTTTCCAAGTCTAATGGGAAAAAGACTTTTAAAAATATTATTTTTGAGTACTGGATCTTTATGACCACATAGACCAGGGGGAAATCAAATATAAAGTTCTTCCTTTTTTATGCTAGAAGATGATTCAGGAGGGATTAGAAAACAAAATTAAATTTAAAAAGTACTTTTGATGAGTTTTAGGAAGAAAATTATCTGTTGTCTGAAAACCTGGAATATACCCAGGCTCTTTTAATACTTTGCAATGAATAAGTGATATAAGGGCTGGGTGTGGGTAGGAGGCTATGAGTTAGAAGATAAGCAAAATTATGAAGGAAAAAAAAGCAGTGGGAAGAGAGGATAAAGATTCACCAAAGGCAAAGGAAGGTAGCAGTAAGTTGCTCCATTGTCGTTTTGAATAGACTGCTTTATTGAAGACAAGTATCGTTGCAGCGTTTAATATAATTAACTCACTACACCTAATATTATGCTGTTACTGGAAGATCAGATTTTCATATGGAATTGCAATGCATATACATTGTCAAAGATCTTGTTTGCTCTTTTCCTTTATACAAAGTTATACTGCCACGTTGGGCTGAATTTGTGTTTTTCATCTGAAGTTCTAAATAAAGAAGATGAAAGGTGTGGTATTAGATGTTTAAGAACATTCCATCTTGTACACATTTAAAATTACTTTGCTCCTGTTCAGATTTAAATTCTGCTTAATAGATGCCACAGCTTGCTGGAAAAAAAAAAAGTTGCTTAAAGAATGAATGCCAGTCTTGTAAATAAAAGACAGAATAGAGAATGGCGGATGGTAGAAGAGGGAAGGGGCTAATATTCATTGGGCAAATACTATGTGCCAAGCTCTCAACAAACAGGTTTTCTGCTTTTAATTTACCTGCTCCTGATGAAGAATAAGGAATTTTCTGCACATCTCACAGTAAGGGGCAGATGCACAAGTCAATCTCACCTCTGTGTAGTGCCAAAATCCAAGAACATTGATTTATGTGGTTCTGACACAAATGCACACTTACTTCTCAATTGAAATCACTCATGTATATGCAGACATGGGTTCCATCTGATAATCTACAATATAGTTTGGCTGGGGAATTCTCAATTTCTTTGTATCAGTTTTTGTTGTGAAGCTGGAAATTTAACAAAATAGTAAATTACCTGCTCATTTTATGAAAAAAAAAATGGTGAAAATACAGAACATTACTTTGATCAATTTAATTATGTTTTAGAGTTCAGCGATTATGCACATAGAAGCAATCCCTGAATATGTTTCATTAGAAAATGTGTGTGTGTGCGTGTGTGTGTGTGTGTGTGTGTGTGTGTGTATGCGTATGATTTGCATACTTGAAAAAGAGAGAAACAAAATGGTACTAAGAGC
>NW_006159500.1:700374-708517 GCF_000334495.1 Tupaia belangeri chinensis | reverse complement strand
CAGGAATGAAGAGCCATGAGACCTGACTTTGGGTAATATGTTTTTCAAACCAGCAAGGTCTCTTTCAAGGATTGTTTTTTGGCTTCCTTAAAGGCTAGTTTTACTAATTCCTGAACTCTCTTCCCTTAACATCTCAGGATATTGAGTATGGGCCATGTCTCTGGGAGTTTTGATAATGATAATAAGGTGATTCTTCACTCATACTTATGAATAAGATTAAAGATGCACATAGGGGACAACGAGAGTAGTCAATAATAACAACCTATGTCCCATCTCAAACTTTGAAAAGGACATTCTGAGTCATAGGCCATGTTCATCCAGTCCTACTGTGGTCCAGGGATATGGTAAGAGACAGAAACATGTCACTTCCACAGTAAGGAATTCCATATATGATTAACAAGGCAGAACCACTTGTGGTAGTAAGGACTTTCTCCTGACACCAGTAAAAGTCACCTGGAAGTGGCGTGCTTCTCACTCCACATGTCCTTCCTTCACCACCAAAGCCTGGGCACTGGGCTGTGAGGAATAATCAAGGCAAAGGGGAGCCAGCTCTGCTCTGGTATCCTCAATGTCATGTGTACTTCCAGGGTCTCGCCAAAGGGAAAGCGACTTTTCAAGCCACTTACAGTGACTAAGTTGTCATTCTCTTTCATTTTTTTTAGACCAACCTATCCCTTGGGATTTAAGCCACACTTAAAGATTAAGTCTACTACTCCCTATTTTTTTGGTGGGGAGAGGTTTTTGCTACAGGGCGCGTGCGCTCGCCAGAAAGACAGAGAAAGACAGAGAGACAGAAAGCAAGAAATCACCCCCCCGGGGGATGGCCACACCACAATCTCTTCTCCTGAATTCTCCTCTCGGGATCTTGGGCACGCACGCACATGTGCTCGGCGTGAGTTTGAGCCGCCGGGTCTCAGACTTGAACCACGGTCAACTCCGTGGGAGTCCAGCGACATAGCCATTATGCTAACTCGCTATTTTTGAGAAATTCCCCTAACATGTCTCAACTATTGTCTGAACATGTTTAATGACCTCACCTGTAAATATTCTATTCATTGCATAGGATTGGAGAGTAAACAAGATAAAATATGTGAAAATGTTTAAAGCTAAAGTGGTGTATAAATTTAAGTTGATTAAGTTTGATTCTTATTGGACTATTTAAGGTCTGGGAATCAAGTGTAACTTAAATATGGACAGTTAATAATAGTTTCATAATTTCTGTCCTAGGCTGCAATTCTACTTTCTATCACCTGCTAGCTCAAAGACCAGGCAGCTGAAGTTTCAGGTTCTCTGTCTCTGTAAAATAGAATAATAGTGTTTGTTATATAATTGTTGTGACATGATTAAATGAGTTTGCAAAATGCTTAATATTTACTAAGTGCTTAATAATGGTAGCTATGGGTATTTTTTCTTCTGGGTTGACTAGAAGTTGCTAAATAAATGAGAGCTTCCTAAAGATAAAATTTATTTTTGAGGTCAATGCTCTAAACAAAATCACTAAGCAATATCATAGAGAAAATAAAGACAACCAGTTCTGTCATTTTATCCATTTAAGAATGTATAATAATCATAGTTTTTGGATGCCCAAGTAAAAGCAGAGAAAGTAAAGAATAGAATGAAGAGATTTTTGTCAAATTCCATATATGAGTGTTAGCTTCACGGAAATCTGAACTAAGATCTTTACATTATTATGAACTCAACAAGTGGTTTGTTCGTTTATTCGTTTGTTCTTTTTCTTTTTAAGAGAGATTTTTGTTATAGGGCATGTGTGCTTACCGGAGAGACAGAGAAACAGAAAGTGAGAAATCTCCTCCCACCCCCAGGGGGAATAACTATGTGGCAATCCCTTCTCCTCCATTCTCCTCATGGGATTTTGGGCATGTACACACGTGCACCTAGCGTGTTTCAAGCTGCTGCAGTCAGCCACGTGGGGGATCCAGCACTTTAACCACTATGCTATCTACTGGCCCTTAATAAATGGTTCTTAATAAGCTTTCAAAAATCAGACATTTTACATAATTACTCACAATTCCTAAGACATGGAATTAACCTAAGTGTTCAAGAATTGATGATTGGATTGAAAAACCGTAGCACATATATGAAATACTACTCAGTCATAAGAAACAATGAGATTATGCCATCATTTGAGTTAAAGTGGATAAATACAGAAGACTTAATGCTAAGCAAAGTGAGCCAGACTTTGGAAGACACACACTGTGTATCTTAGCTCAATGTGTACTGAATGTCTGCACTCTATGGCAGAAATGGAAAGTTCTGAGAATATGATAGTAGAGAGGATAACTATATACCAGAGACTAAGGGAAGGAAGTGAATGGTAGAGGGAAAGGGCAAAGGGAAAAAAACACTCAACAGACACGAGAATGTAAACTTTGGGTAATAGCCTTGATTTGATTGCCATGCACTACACTTATACCTTCAAAAACAATATCGTGCATTATAAAGATGTACCATGACAGAATGGAGATAAAAAAGCGCTAATAAAATTAGACACCTAATAAATTTTTTCTAGACCAACTTTATGCAAAACTAGTATTATTAGTTTGTCACAGTAATTAGTCTTTTGTTTGCCTTTAGTTAATCCAGTTAACTGTCCTACCCGCAGAACAAAATGTTGTTTTCTGGTAATTCCAAAGTTCTTCTTACTTAGCTAGATTGAACATAAATGTAAAATTTATAATAAAATTTCTGTGCTTAATCTATTTTTACTGTAAAATTAGCTGAGTCTATTGTTATGTAATTTCATCTATTTAAATATAAAGTTATCTTTTATATACTAGTAATAAACAATGTTTAGCACTATCACTTGTATTATAAAAAATAGAAAACAATCTCCCCTTCAAATGTATTTAGCTTTGACAGTGGTTAAAAATATAGTTCTGATCCTTTTGGGAACCAGCAGTTAGTGTAATGGCTATGTTGCTGGACTCCCATGTAGTCGACCGCGGTTCGCGTCCCGGACCCGGTGGCTTAAAACTCAAGCCGGGCGCGTGTGTGTGCGTGCCCAAGATCCCGAGAGGAGAATGAAGGAGAAGGGATTGCGGCGTGACCATCCCCTCTGGGGGGTGATTTCTCGCTTTCTGTCTCTATGTCTCTCTCTGTCTGGCGAGCGCACGCGCCCTATAGCAAAAACCTCTCCAAAAAAAAAAAAATATATATATATATATACAGTTCTGATCCTTTTTATTTATAAACTTATCAAGTGATAAGTTTCTGCCCTTTCAATGACAATACTAATATCAATCTCATGTTTTAAAATATAAAATATTTCTATTTTTTCTGTATAGTTTGGTAAGAATGTTCTATAATAATATTTCCCCTTTTGGGAAACCTTCTTTCTATAACATTCATATTATAGGATTATTAAAATCATTAAAATAAAAGGAAGGTAGTATATATTATTGTCTAGCCAAACAAATAGTAATAATAGGAGGAAATTATCTTAAAAAATGTTAGGTATTCTTTGATAAGCAGCCATAATGAGAAAATAATGAGGCTTGATACAGGAAAATGGCCAAATTTATCCTTGTTAACACAAGATTCAGTGGATATTCCTTGAACTAGCAGAGACCTTAATAATCACTAATCCAAGCCACTCATTTAACAATAAAAGCTGGGGAGTTTCAATATCATGCAAGAAAGGTCAAACTATTAACATAGCCTATGGCACACAAAAAGCATTTTGAAAAACATCTGCATATTGAAAAAGAGATGAATCATAATTCTCATGTGAGGAGAGGGCATTTTACCTAGTATAGGTGACCACCATCTCTTTTACACAATGATAGGGCACCCAAGGAATCACATCAATCTGCAGCTTCCTCAATTTTACTAAGGTCTCTCATACCTCTGACAATGTTGGCATCTCTCCCAGCTGAATGTGATTCCAGTTATACATCTATGAAATGGCAAAAAGGCCAAAATATCATCTGACTACTTTAATTCCAGAAATAATTTCCCCCCCTACACTAAAGGGAAAGCAAATAGCGTAGATGTTTCAGTATGCTAGTATCTAACATAACATGATCCTCAGGAATTTTTAGAATAATTTTGACTAAAATTTTCACTTCATGTGCTAGCTTTAGAACTTAATCTCAGTCTAAGCTATGACTCCACAGTATTTTCTGATTATTTTTATTTATAAACTTATCAAGTGATAAGTTTCTGCCCTTTCAATGACAATACTAATATCAATCTCATGTTTTAAAATATAAAATATTTCTATTTTTTCTGTATAGTTTGGTAAGAATGTTCTATAATAATATTTCCCCTTTTGGGAAACCTTCTTTCTATAACATTCATATTATAGGATTATTAAAATCATTAAAATAAAAGGAAGGTAGTATATATTATTGTCTAGCCAAACAAATAGTAATAATAGGAGGAAATTATCTTAAAAAATGTTAGGTATTCTTTGATAAGCAGCCATAATGAGAAAATAATGAGGCTTGATACAGGAAAATGGCCAAATTTATCCTTGTTAACACAAGATTCAGTGGATATTCCTTGAACTAGCAGAGACCTTAATAATCACTAATCCAAGCCACTCATTTAACAATAAAAGCTGGGGAGTTTCAATATCATGCAAGAAAGGTCAAACTATTAACATAGCCTATGGCACACAAAAAGCATTTTGAAAAACATCTGCATATTGAAAAAGAGATGAATCATAATTCTCATGTGAGGAGAGGGCATTTTACCTAGTATAGGTGACCACCATCTCTTTTACACAATGATAGGGCACCCAAGGAATCACATCAATCTGCAGCTTCCTCAATTTTACTAAGGTCTCTCATACCTCTGACAATGTTGGCATCTCTCCCAGCTGAATGTGATTCCAGTTATACATCTATGAAATGGCAAAAAGGCCAAAATATCATCTGACTACTTTAATTCCAGAAATAATTTCCCCCCCTACACTAAAGGGAAAGCAAATAGCGTAGATGTTTCAGTATGCTAGTATCTAACATAACATGATCCTCAGGAATTTTTAGAATAATTTTGACTAAAATTTTCACTTCATGTGCTAGCTTTAGAACTTAATCTCAGTCTAAGCTATGACTCCACAGTATTGATAGATATATTAACAGACTGCTCATGTCTAATCTGGAGAGAGGAGAATTAATAAGCTATATGAGCTCATGGTTTCATATGTAATAGGATAATCATGGTCTATCAATACTTGTGGTACAACATTGCCTTGGTGTGAGGCAAACAGGACTGTCCAGTGTAAGGTGCTGGCAGGGTTCTCTATGTGGCTTAGCAGTGAGCTACTCGGGATAGGGGCCCCTTCCTGCAGCAGGAGAGACAGAACTTCCCACAGGTCTCTAGGTCCTCTAGGGCAGGAATGTCATTTCCCAAGCAGTTTCCCTATCCAGCTCAAAATGTTGCTGCAAACTCCTTTGAGCAAGTCTCCCAAGTCCACACTGTCCTTCCTGCCTTCACAAGGTCAATGTCAGGTTCTCATGGTCCTATAAAAGAGAGTAGAAGGAGGGAGCATACAGCAAAGTGTCTCCATTTGTGACCATTTCTGCCCTTTGTCTCTGGGATGACAAAGGCCTAGGGACTGTGCACCCCACATTACTGCCCTCTGCAAGGAGGAATCATTTGCTCTCATGCTACCCAGTGTACTATTGTGCTGTTTGCCTAGACTTATCCTCTCTAGAAATGTCCAAACAAGGGCCCAATTTATTAGATTCATTAAAAATGCTTAAAGACAAACCTACCTCAAAATAGATAAATCAGCAACAACAACAACTAAAAACAAAAAAGATGCTACCATCATCTTCATTTTCAAATGTTTCCCTCCCCAAAAATTGATGCTAGAATAATTTCTTTGTCTTTTATTATGGACCTTAGGACAAAGAAAATTATTAGTTTCTTTTTGTAAAGAACATGAACTGAAGAAATTTATTAATACAACTTGCTAATAAGGCATACAATAATGTATATGTCAACCTATGACAATAGCTACTCTTTTGAGAGGTGCTTCTTTATTCTATTCAGCATTGGCACAGCTTCAGTTTCACCCTTATTAGCCAGATGCCCTTGGAAAATTCACTTAGCTCCTCAGAGATTCGATTTCCTCCTTTGGAAATGTGATTGTCATCTGGGGTAATGGATGTAAAATCATATTAAAATAGTGCCTTACCTATTACTATATTTACTATCATTATCACAAATTCCCAGTTATAGAATGGCACTTACTAGATAATCATGACAACATCACTTCTTTACAAATTTCCCTGCAACCTCAATCGCTTTGCAAGTCATGGGAACAGTACTCTCCGCAGTCCCTGCCTCTTCATTCTCAATAGGATTATGGAATATATCAATAATTCTAAAAGCAAAACAAAAACAAGTCTATTCAGTGTAGCACACTACTCATGAGATTAAATGTTTCTTTCCAAATCAAATAGTTTCCCTTAATATTTTTCACTTTTTAGAGTATGTTGTAATCACAGAAGTGTGGGCAAAGCAAGCAATGCTAAAAACAGAGGCTGTAAAGATATCATTGGAACACACACTATAAAAAATAGTGAACATGAGACATGAAGTTGACGTAATAGCTGTGTTGCTAGACTCCCATGTAGTCGACCGGGGTTCGAATACCAGACCCGGTGGCTTAAACTCACACCGGGCACATGTGCGTACATGCCCAAGATCCCAAGAGAAGAATCAGGGAGAAGGGATTGTGGTGTGGCCCTCCCCCCGGGGGAGTGATTTCTCACTTTCTGTCTCTCTGCCTCTCTCTGTCTTTCTGGAGAGCGCATATGCCCTGTAGCAAAAACCTCTCCAAATAAATAAATAAATAAATAAATAAATAAATAAATAAATAAATAAATAGCAAACATTTATTGAGCACTTGCTGCATACCTGTGTTCATTGCTAAATACTATTTCTGGAATGAGACTGCCTAGGTTTAAACTCTGCTCTATTACTTAATACTTGTAAGCATATCTGTGCTCAGTTTCCTTATCTATAGAATGGGACTGCTTCAGACATCACAGTTGCTGTGAATGTGTAATCAGCTAGTACATGCAAAGCATTTACATTGTACTTGGCACGTGCACAATAAATGTTCCTTCCCTCCCCTTCCTTCTGTTCCTCTTTCTCCATCTTCTGTGCCTCCTCTCTTCCTTCTTCTCCATCATCTGCCCACCCCAAATCTCACAGCTGGTAGCTCTATGGCTAGCACACTGTGCAACTCTGCAGCCTGTACTTGTGGCCCCTAAGTGATAATATTTCCAAATGCTGTTTACAAGATTTAGAGCTAATCTTAACAGAGAAAGCCACTGAGCAACTACACTCTAACTTCAGTTTAGCATCTTTTTTATTAATTTTATTTTTATAAATTCTATTTTACATTTAATTTTATATCTCTGTGGGGTCCTGTATGGATCTTCAAAGCAAGCATGCATGCACTGTGTGATAATTAAATCAAAGCTATTACCATATTCATTGTTTTCAACAAAGAGTGTTATCTTCAATTTTTGCTCTACTAGGTTGTTTTTTTTGTTTGTTTGTTTGTTTGTTTGTTTTTTTAAGAGGTTTTGGCCTTAGGGTGTGCATATATTTACTGGAGACAGAGACAGTGAGAGTGTAGGTGAAAATTCACCACTCCAACAGGGCAGGGTGGTGGTCATACCATAACCCCTTCTTCTCCATTCTCTTCTCAGGATCTTGGGAACACACACACACACATGCACGTCTGGTGTGATTTTGAAGCCACTGAGTCTGTGACTCAAACCATGGACAGCCATGAGGGAGTCCAGCGATGTCACTGCTATGCTATCTGCTGCCCCCATATACTAGATTTTTATAAAAATAATTATTCATTTAATTTTATTTATTATTGTTACCATTTTAATTTGCTACAGGGCATACACACTCACCAAAGCAAGACACAGAGAGGAAAGTGAGAAAACAATCTGCCAGACCCAGGATTAGAACCGAAGTCAACCAAGTCAAAGTCTGGGCCACCTGCTGGCCCCAGTATTTTGTGGTTTTCTTTTTTTTTTTTTTTTTTTAAATAGGGCTCCTGTGCAGGGATAGGGGTAGGTGGGAGAAAGTGAGAAAGCATCCCCCAGGGGATGGCCATGCAGCAATTCCTTCTCCTCTGTAG
>NW_006159500.1:611612-700304 GCF_000334495.1 Tupaia belangeri chinensis | reverse complement strand
CATATATTTTTAAGTTAGGGAAGGAATTTCTTTGTTAGCTGTTTTAAAAAGCTGAAAAAATTTGTTTTATTTTTTCTCTTTTTAGAGATTTTTTTGCTGTAGGGCATGTGCACTTGCCAGAGAGACAGAGAACAGAGAGACAGAAAGAGAAAACTTCCTCCAGGGCAGATGGCCACACTACAATCACTTCTTCAGTCTCCTCTCGGGAATTTGGGCATGCGCATACACACACCCTGCGTGAGTTTAAAGTCGCCAGGTCCAGGATTTGAACCACACTCGACTACATGGGAGTTCAGCAACATAAGCACTACACTATCTGCTGGTCCCAAGTTTTCTAGATTTTGAAGACTGAAGGAAAAAAACTGAGAGCAGTTTGAAAAGTTACTTTCAGCTTAGGCAAATATTTTTTTTCCTAAATCAAGATTTTCAAAGCGTATTCGTTTACATTTACCTCTAATTGGAAATGTTGTACATGTATGCTGACTTTTAAAAATTCTAACTTTAGAAAGAATTTTTTTCTTTTCCTTTTTTTTTTTTTTTTTTGGAGAGGTTTTTGCTATAAGGCACGTGTGCTCACCAGAAAGACAGGGAGAGACAGAGAGATAGAAAGCGAGAAATCACCCCCCAGCGGGGGATGGCCACACCACAATCCCTTCTCCTCCATTCTGCTCTCAGGATCTTGGGCATGCACGCACATGTGCCCAGCGTGAGTTTAAGTCACCGGGTCCAGGACTCAAACCACAGTCAGCTACATGGGAGTTCAGCAACATTGCCATTATGCTAACTGCTGGTCCCCCAGAAAGAATTTTTTTCTTGGAAAATTTAGAAAAGTACTCAAAGATATGAAGGAGAGAAGCATTCTTAAGATAGGATATTGAGTTAAAAGTACTTTCCAACTACTTTCTGACTTGCTATATCATAAAGAATATTCTCTATTAATCATGAAATAAATGTAATTTTTATTTTACATTAAATGTTACATTGAAGATATTACATGGTAATTTCCATACTTTCTGGAATTTCACACAAGTAGTGTTTATAGTAGCAGATGTGTGACACCACATGAAAAAACTTGTAAAACCTTTACATGAAAATCACATCTGCCAGTCCCCACTATCATTTTAACTATAGTTATATGGTTTGCTTCTCTGTGCCAGAGGAGGAGGCTTTGCACGAAAGCTGTCCCAGGAAATTGTGTCTTCTGGTCTAGCTAGTTAAGCAAATTGTGTAGCTGCCGTTAAACCCAAAATGTATCCAGCCGACATAATTTCACGAAAGAGGAGAGAAAACCACATTTGTACAAAAGTCACAGCTGTTCAACTCTACATTTTACACTTTTTCCATTAACATTTTTTTCCTTTCTTTATAACAGTGACAGTTACATCTCTAGTTAGCAACTTTAGGAATTCTTAATGTATTGCCAAGTGCTGCACTATCCTGGATTTGGTATCTGTCAGGAAAAAATGGAGCTAAATTCTTTTTGCTGTAACACGGAGCAGCAACTTGATCTGTTTGCTGTGTCTGAAGATGAAATAAGTAAAGGTGTTGAGTAGAGTCCATTGTTCTCTAAAATCCAGAGCTGCTCCACAGATGTGTGAACATCCTATTCTGCACAGTAAGAATGCCTCTTTACAGGTCTTGCTCCCAGTGACCATGTTGTCCAGGCCCCACTGAAGCAGTGGGCAGTGGAGTTGGTGGCTCACAAAGTTTGGGCAGGGTGTTGAGCCCACCTCACAGGGCTGTGTGTGCTCCATGACATGTCACTGTCAGACATCCTGTGTCACATGTACCAGACTTCTAGTCAGGGAGGAGATGTTCTTGAGGGAATCCTTATTCTTCTCTGGTGATGAGCCTCAAAGGCTTGCTTAGATCCTTACAGATTATAAATGGTAAGTTTATGGAAGGCGTTTTGAGTGAGAGTTTGGAATCTGCGTCTGCAGTTACATTACCTGGGTTTAGATTTCACTGTTCATCTCAATAATGTGTGATATTTGGAAAGTTACTTAACTTCCTCTGTCAGGGTTTCCTCATCCATCAACTTAAGACAATTTTCCTTATTATCACTATGGAGAATTATAAATGTGAGCACTTAACCCAGTTCATGACATATAGTAAGCATTTAATATGTGTTAACTGTTTGGATGATATGAGGATGATGACTTTTCTGACTCCTGAATATATAAAATCTACACTCTTAACAGTAAATTTGTAGGGGGACAGAATTATGGCATATTAGGATAAGGTCAGTGATACGGTCAGAACCTGTTCAATCCAAATTCTTTGGTTTCTAGATAGATAAACTCTTTTCTGCTATCGACTGCTGGAATTCCTCCTGCCTGCCTGCGGCTGATGGGAAAATGTGTTCGTGTAACTTTTCCAGAGGCACGAGACTGATTTCAATCTGACGTGCCCTACTGACAACAGGGAGCCTGCTCTGCAGCTCTGTTTTCTGTTGCTGGTCTATTTGAAGAGACTGACTGACTGCTATGTTGGACCTATAGTGTCCCTATGTGTCCCTGAATAGGCTTTTTTTTTTTTTTTTGGTTCTTAATTTCTAGATGGCATGAGAGAGAGAGAAAGTAACTCCCAATGGAATGTGATCAAGTGGTAATGCTTTTCCCTTCATTTCTCCATTCCATCATGACTTGGAGTACACATACATGTGCCTAGTATGTTTTTCAAGCCTGGGGATTTTAACTGTAGTCAGCCATGTGTGATCCTATGCCATTAGGCTTAGATGCTGTATTATGGGGCCAGTTCATGTATAGCCATGTATAGGCTTACTTATTTATTGGTAAGGGCAAGAAGGTGGAATATTTTTTATATCTTGTAACTTTCACCTGCATAAATGTGTGTGTTTAGATGGAAAAATATAATAGAGAATCTATTGCCCATTGTCATTAATAACATCAATGAATCAACATATGCTTTACTATAGATTTGTAATAAAGACAACTTTACTTTGTTATATTAATTAAATATTACAGATTTAAAACAGATTTCATATAGTTTTGGCATTAATGTTGTTACTATAATCATTACAGCATCATAATCTATAAAGTTCATATTTTAGGGAACCAGCAGTTAGCGTAATGGCTATGTCGCTGGACTCCCATGTAGTCGACCGCGGGTCACGTCCCGGACCCGGTGGCTTAAAACTCACGCCGGGCACGTGTGCGTGCGTGCCCAAGATCCCGAGAGGAGAATGGAGGAGAAGGGATTGCGGCGTGACCATCCCCCCTGGGGGGTGATTTCTCGCTTTCTGTCTCTATGTCTCTCTCTGTCTGTCTGGCGAGCGCACGCGCCCTACAGTGAAAATCTCTCCAAAAAAAAAAAAAAAAGAATAAAAAAAAAAAAGTTCATATTTTATATTGTGATAGTTAATTTGGGGTGTCAACTTGATTAGATTGAAGGATGCTTGGAAGATTTGTGAAACATTGTCTCTAAGCATGTCTGTGAAAGTGTTGTCAAATGAGATTGCCATGTGTATCAGGGGTTGTAAGAGGAAGATCTGCCTTCAGTGTTGGTGGGCACCACCAAATCATCTGGGTGCATGGGCGGAACAAAGGAAGCGGGGTTCTATTGGGTCATGAGAAAAGTCGTGACACATTTTTGTATAGGAAAAAAAATACATCATGATTTTGCCAATGACCCAGTATTTCCCCTCTCTTTTTCTGTCTCCTTCCTTCCAGAGCATGCTGAGTGTTCTATTCCTACACATTGCCTGCTCCATCCTTTTCCCTCCACTCTGCCCTTGGCTGCATTATTCTCACAGCTCCTGGTGCTTGCACTCCTCCAACCAGACAGAATCCAGCTTTGGACTCTGTACATATACCTATGGCTGCCACAGGGCACTAGGGTCTGTGACCTCTTGATGTCCCCCTTGAGGCCTTAGACTGGAACTGCACAGCTTTCCTGCTTCAGAATCTCCCAAGGGTCCTCTTCAGGCCTCACACTAGAACTGTACCAGGTTCCCTGCTTCAGGGTCTTTTTTTTTTAAGCTACTTTTCCAGATTATAGACAACTTATTGTAGGACTTAATTAACTACTCTGTGGTTGTGTGACATAATAAATTCCCTTTTTATATAAATATTTATTCTGTTGTTTCTGTTTCTGTGGAAAACCTTGACCAATACATATATTGATAATATCTATACTGGAAAAGTTCTTACAGCACCTTAATTTAGACCAGACATTTACTGCTTTTCTGTACAGTTAACTATAATAAATTAGGTGACTTTTTCCCCCAGTAAAAACATCCTATGAATGGAAAGTGATGAAACATCTCTATGTTTACATATGAATTCATGTCATTTCCATAAACAATAGTATTATTTAGAGTCAATATATGCCTTGTGAAAAATGTAGTATAATAGATTAGATAAACAATTAAAACAAACTGGGTAAGTAAGTGTATTCCAGTGAAAACACTGTATTTGACAAGTTGTCGTTGTTGTGATGGAACATATCTATCATTTCAGGTAATGCATAAATTATATAAAATAAGTTGACATATTTTAATAATACTGATTTTTCCCAAAAATGCATTTTTAAGAATTATTACTATAATATTCTACTTAGTATTATATTTGTTTGTAATTTAAATTGCCAAAGGGCATGTACATTCTCCAGAGAAGGACAAAGAGACAGAGAGAGAAGGGGAGAGGAAGAAAGTACGCCTCAATGGGGCATGGTTACACTGCCGATCCTTTTGCCTCCATTTATCCAATCTGTTGAGTTTTGGGGAATGTGCACAAATGTACCAGGTATGCTTTTCAAGCCACCAGGGCTAGCATTCAAATTGCCATGTGGGGTCCAACATCCCTAACTACAGATTATAGTGTCAGCCTCTATTTATTTATTCATGATTTCTATTAATTTGTGTTTTTTAAAAATATGTATTAAGTGTCTATATTTTCTACTCTGTTGTGGTACACCATCTCATAGCTTCTTCTTTTATACATGTACTCTTGGGTCTATTTTCTCACAAACCCCTCACCTAGTCCCTCCCATTTTTAATGAAATGATCATAAAATAACTGTTTTAGGCTATTGAGTCTTTCAGTTTCCACCACAGAGTGCAGACATTTGGTGCATGTGCATTGGGGACATACAATATTAGTCTTTCATAATCTGGTTTATATATATATATATATAAATATCCTAACCCATTTGTCAGTTTTGGGACACTTAGGTTGATTCAAGGACTTAGGCATTGTGAATAACACTTAGCATTATCTTTAAGTTTTAGTTATCAATTTATTTGTCTTAGTTTTCTGCTTGGCCTGATACACACATATACCTAATTACTGAAATGGATATACTTTATCATAGAATGGGGATAACACCATAGAAATAGTAAGATTGGATACAACTAGAAGGAAATAAACTATTTTGACTGTATGGATAACCTCATAACGACTTGAAATCTAAAATGAATCAACATGTCAATCCAATCTAATAATATTTGTAATATGTGACCGACTAAATTCTGAAAAATTTTCTGACTATGGCTGTGATATATGGAAAACATAGTGAAGAAATACAGAGAGACGTTTAACTTAAGCAAAAACAAATATAAACACAACCATTTGGAGTATCTAAACAACAAGGACAACTTGGTAATTAATGATAAGTCTACCTAGAGCAGATTTTTACTTAGAGAACGCACACCTCAAAGATCAAGAAGGTGAGAAGCACAGTTTTCTGACCTGTGGGTGTCTCACCTTTCTAATAGATGATTAGGGCAGAGAAGAAAGGTTTGAGGGAAACACAGTTGTCTGCATTGAAAGGCAGCTTGAAAGGAGTTAAGGACATGAAAGAGCAATCTGAAGCATAGAAATAGGGTAGGGATCAGCAAAGAGTCATCTATAGATCAAATCTGACCAGCTGCCTATTTCTATAAATAGTTTTATTAGAACATAGTTCTGCCCATTCATTTAACCATTGCTTACAGTTGTTTTCAAAATGTAAAGGCAGAGATGAGTAGCTGTGGTGGTGCCTGGGTGGCCCCTAAAATATTTGTTATCAGAATCTTTATGGAGTTGCCAACATCTAAACCAAGGAAACGGTTTGTACTCAATAACTCTGCAAGAAAATGTATTAGGATGCAGTACGGTATGTCTAACACCCCAGTTTTCCTTCCTTAAATGGAATTACTTTAGATAACAGAAGTACTAGGCTTAGATGCCATACGCCATGACTGAGTGAGGTAAGCAAAGCCAGCATTCATTGAAAATATACTGCTAAATTTATTCAGGAACTGGATATTTTACTATTAAAATATATGGGCATTGAAATCAATTAGCAGTTTAGTGAAACTCAGAGGCTTTATAACTATTTATAAATGATTTCCTGCTACGTTTGCAATTAGCAATACATCTCTGTGTTTATCTTGCTTCCTATATTTATTGAGGAGCCACCTGACATTAGACATCGGGTAGTATATTAGAAGATCGGATGTGGTTAATGAGCTGAGTCCACTTTGACTGTGAGTCTGGAAATGATTGCGGTGCCTGAACTGGAGCTTTTTCAAATGAAAATGATGGGTCAAAGCATTCAAGACAAACACGGCTGAGGGAGATGCCCAGGGGCAGAGAGTACAGAGGTCTTACTTATTTGTGCATTTCCAGTGCAAAGAGGAGCTTGACACCTCAGGAAAGCTCAGTAACTGAATATTGTTACAGAAACAATTTAGCAGTAAAACCATTCATCTGTAACCTTGACTATCTAGATTATTACTGCCAAACAGAACGTAGTGAAAGAACACAGAGGTAGAGCCTGATGAGTAATGCGAAGGTCTTTCGTTCATTCACTGTATTTCTCGGGTATTTAACTTTCTATCAGGAATACTTTAGGAACTTTATACCATAGATACAAATAATAAATTTATTTATTAAACATAATGTTAAATTTTCTGGGTTATGTAAAATACTGGGTTGTCAGAAAAGTCATGACACATGTTTGCATAGAAAAACAGACAAATAACATCCTGACTCTTTTGACAACCAAATATATAAACTATTTGGCTTTTGAAAATGACAACTGTTACTTGGTTTTCCTAAGAGAAAAAATAAGTCTGTAATTTAATCCCTAGTCAATTCTTTATTCTGATAAAAAAATATTTAGAAGGGACAATTGATACTATGATAAGATATATTAATGCAACACTATTTTAAATAGGTAACATAAAAGTCTAATCTACTGAAAGACTACTATTGACTTGCAATGGGGTCCTAACAGAGAAAACAAATCAAAATTTTATTTTATCCTTCATCTGGAATGTATGGATGATTTATTTCATTGACTTTGAAGTCTGGTTTAATAGAACATCTCTTTAGCACAACCAGTCAGTTCCCAACATTTTGATTGCAAAATGAAAGGCATTTGCTTCGGTATCTTTAATTATCACTCATTTAGAGGACAGTGTGAAACACACTTTTCCAATTGGTGTCTGAGAATCATGAGTCAAAGGAAAGAAATGACAAATTAGCCAGCTGGAAAGGCAAGAAACAGCTAGCTAGTGCTGCTCGAGTCTGTGTGGATACTTCAAAGTAAGATGAGAGGAAATAAAAGGGCTGTTAACCACACCTGTCCGATAGATGAAATAATAACACAATTTCACAACATATTAATAACAAGTTAATATCACACTTAGAGACTTACTCAACATAATAAGTGCCATATATGGGATCATCGATTTTTTCCCAGCCATATGGAAGCTCTGAAAAATAAAGAGTTATTTCTTTCAGTAAATAAAGAAGAGATATCACAATTTCTAATAAAAAGTAATAGAATTTAATTGTTCATGGATTGCAGAAATGATCTACTCCAAAGTGGAATAAAGCATCTGGAGTCAGCACCAAATTTCAGTCACATATTGTAGGAACTATAAGAAGCACCGACTTGAAAATTGGCAGTTAAAACAGAGCTCTCTTCTCTGCAGATATACTGCTGGGTCTAGCTGTTTATCCCACGCCAAGCAGTAGGATGGCACCCCCTCACGTTATCACCATTGGTGCAATACAGACGGCCAACTGCTTCCCTGAAAGTGCATACGGCTCTCTTATTTATTTGTATTGTTAAAAGGAGCATTTCAGGATAAAGATCATATTTTCTGAGGAGAGCAAATTGTTTCTCATGACTGAAACAAAGACATTATAAATGCTCAATTGGCATCCCACTATTTGAGATGGCAAGCTTGCTGTTCCCTCCACATGGGTCAGAAATTGAATGCTACCAATATACTCTCTGGCATATTTCAGAAAACAAGTCTAAGATTCTAAACATAACCTCCTTGACAATGTAGATCATACTTCCAGTTCTCTACAGCTAATTTTAATATATATGCTCACACACATTAAAAATATCAATAATATTTAGAAATGCTATTATGGGTGAAATCATGCTGTTTGAAAACTGGGATTTACTTCATAATAGTGTCTTCTAAAAAACACAGTGTTGATAATTATGAACTCCTATATAAATATCAAGAATATTATCATTTTTGATATATATTAACTTTAATACATCGATTTCAAAATCTAGGATATATTGACATGCTTAAATAATATAGTAAGGTGAAATTTAAAAGTTGTATTATTGTAGTAGTAACATATCACTGTAGACAAAACACAGTTATAAAAAGAAAATTAAAATTACCTGCAATCTTTCCATCCAGTGATAATCACCGTTTATATTTTAGTGAGTATCTTTCAAATAGTGCATACACCCACACACACACAAATTGCACACATAAATATAAACATACGTATCCCAATACTTTTTAGAAATTATTTTATATGGTGCATATTATCTTTATAGCTTCATCTTTCCTTCCTTCCTTCCTTCCTTCCTTCCTTCCTTCCTTCCTTCCTTCCTTCCTAAATTATCAGAGTGTGTGCACTTGTCAGAATGAGAGGGCGAGAGAGAGAGAAAGCGACCCTCAATGAGGTGTGATCAAGCCATAATCTTTTTTCCTCCATTTCTCCATCCCATTTGGATGTGGGGAAGATACACACAGGTGCCCTGGGTGTTTTTCAAGCAGCCAAGACCAGGATTCCAATTGTGGTCAGCCATGTGGGAATTAGCATTACTACACAAAGTCACTTTTAAGTGAAGTGGGAGTAATTTGTGGTATAGAGTCCAGATGGCTGTAATTCCATTCCAATTTTCTATTATTGAACCATTTGAGACTTTCTCACTTTTATCCATTATGAATCATCTCTGCCGGTCTTACCAAAACTTAGATCTTCTAATTTCCTAATAATTGAGCCATGCTAAATTCTTAGAGGTGGAATTTTGGATTAAAGGACACATATCCTTTCCTGACTTTTGATTTGTGTCTAGTTTACATTCACTTACAAAAGAGTAGCCATTTGTAATCCAAAGGTCCTTATTCAAAACTTTTATGGACCTGAAGGTTCAGGGATTCATAATTTCTGCAATTTGAGAAAGTTACTCTGATACAAATGCCTTCTTATCCACAGCACTGCAAGCAGAGCTGAGGAGACTCTTTATAATAGAACATTAGCATTTCTGCATTCAAACATGTGACTCATAGTAAAAGAACTATCTTAATAAACATGTAATACCAACATGTAGAGTACATTAAGAAATCCTTTTGGAATGGTAGTAAGAGCATACCTTTACTGAGAATTGATAATGATTTGGTAGTAACGGACTTTCCATGTACTAACTCATTTTATCCTAACAACTCAGGATTTAAAATCCTTGTACTCTTTCCAGCAATCTTAACTAATTTAAATATATATTCAGAAACACTGTTTAACATAGCATAAATACCGCTTAATTTAGATTAAAGAGAATAACTTCCAGGTGGTTTTCACCAAATCCCTGAAGTCATTGGAGAATTTGCCAATTAAAATGAAAACTTAATTTGATATTTTATAATATAAACTATTTCCTCACTTATTTTTCTTTGGCTCCTTTTGATTAAATTACTAGTTCTAAGCAATGTATCCTAGAGTACAGAGCTTACTGATTTTTAAAAAATCTCTGTCAGATATACAATGCTACAGGAACTCAGAAAAATCTACTATGTATGTTTGCATGTGTCATCATGAAGTCCTCATCAGAATTTAGTGGGAATCTGTTTTGCTTTTCATAAGTTATCAGTTATGCTTTGTTTGCTTGTTGGTTTGTTTCATATTTCCAAAGTAAACTATTAATTTGTACCAAAACAAAATTATATATTATATGCACTTGTACTTTAATATTGACTATTAGTGGTCTTTGACAAAATGCTACACTGCTGCCCTATTGTTCATGACAATAAGCTGTCATTTGGTTCATTTTAAATATTTTCAAGGGACTCATGGAAGGATGTTACAAGAAACCAATTACATACATCCATTGCTTCATTTATAAATGTGGTAGATTGGCTATAAAAATCTACAAGCATTGTTTAACAAAGACGTGTGTGCGTGTATGTGAGAATGTGACAGTGTGTGTGTGTGTGTGTGTGTGTGTGTGTGTGTCTGCCAGTACATGTATATATGTATATTTGTAAGAATTCCCTTTAATGAGATGTTTACAATGTTCCAAAAATGTTCACAAGTTTTCGTCACTCATAAAAAGACAAGACATAGAATAAAATGAAGTTTATAAATTGAATAGTACACACCTTCTAGATAATAAAAAGTTTTTAAAAAGTTAGGAATTATCTTTCACTGTAAAAAATAAGATATTTGGACTTGTATTAATTTTTAAAGTAACATTTAATTCTTCTTTCAATTAAGCTAACAAGTAAGAAAAAGAAATGTCCAATATTACACTGTTTGCCCAATCAGGCAAGCATATTGCTTGCAGCTCTTGGGTCTTGGGTTGCTTAGAATACTGTATTCAATAATACTTGACAAATCTGTGGATGATTAAGGTCACACTGATGAAAGAATAACAGATACTATGGAAGAGAGAAAAACGAACACTTAAGATCACGCAAGGTTAATGCTGCATTAAGGACTGTTTTAATTGAGATTTCCTTCAGACCGTGGGACCATGGAACAAATTCAGTGATTAGATAGTCCTACTCCACAGAAGTCTGTGCAAATGTCTAGATTAATTTGTAGTCAGTCATTTCAGCTTTGTAAAATTAGAATAGAATGAAATGATTAAAGGAACATCCAGTTTTGCTTGGATTCTGCCACAACCACCGTACAAAAATTTTTTCTTCTTTGTTTGTTTGTTCATTCTTTCTTTCTTTCCTCTCTCTCCTTCTTTGTATTTATTTATTTATGTATTTGATAGACCCATTTTCATTACGGAAAACTGGCAACACTTTACGATAGCTCACAAAAAGCAGTTTTTAGGCTCAAAATGAGAAGCTTGCAGAAATCCAAGGGTAGTATTTCTTATGGAAATGGGACCCAAATATTACAATAGACCCTTGTAAAGAACATAGCACATAGCACAGGGTATCTTGGGATATCTTATAAGCATCTATTTTGTCCCTCTCTCATGGTCTGTTGTTTAAACTTCTTTACCTTGGTGTGTTTGTGTCTCTTTCTCTCTGTGTCTATCCTTCCTTCTCTTTTACTGACCAGCTATGTCTGCTTGTTCATTTTGCATGTGTTCTGGAATGGCCACTCCATTCCTGACTCCATGTTACTTTTTTTTTTTTTTTTGGAGAGGTTTTTGCTATAGGGCGCGTGCGCTCGCCAGACAGACAAGACAGAGACTTAGAGACAGAAAGCGAGAAATCACCCCCCATGGGGGATGGTCACGCCACAATCCCTTCTCCTCCATTCTCCTCTTGTGATCTTGGGCATGCGTGGACACACGCCCAGCGTGAATTTTAAGCCACCGGGTCCGGGACGCGAACCGCAGTCAACTACGTGGGAGTCCAGCGACATAGCCATTACACTAACTGCTGGTTCCCAAATCCATGTTACTTTTTATAATAAGCACTGTCATCACTATTTTGACCTCTTAGTTTCCAAGTTTTGTATCCCAGCTCCCAAAATAATTTATTGACCCATTTCTTTTTCTTCAAAATAGATCTAGGTTACTTGGTCTGGCTAGTCAATGTAATGCTACCTTTGGGTTGAGGCTACAGATTAATCAGATATGGCCTGATGTTTGACAGCTTTGGTAGATACAGAGCCCACCTAGAGAGACAAAGAAGTACCACAAGCATGTTTATTATAGTTACAAGAAAAAAGTTTTTAAAATAAAGAAAAAGCATAGGACAGTGTGGAATGGGGGAAGTGAAGAGAAGAGGATAGAGAAAGATAGCAAGTGAACAATAGAGAGGCAGGACGTTAGTGAGAAACAGATATGGCTTTTTTACTGTTGATGATGACATGTATAGTATTCTCAACTGGATTGGTCTGCGAAGTATTTCAAGATGGGCAAAGTATTTTTACAAGCAAAATGAGAAATAACGATTGGCTGTTTTAAAAAATAATTAGAATAATAATAATAATGATTGGGGAAAACATAGAAAAGATATTGAATGTTGAAGTGGGGAGATTAATGTCTCTGTACTGACTGACATGCATGGCCTTCCCTTTTGAAAAAGCAATGTAATACACTGTAAAGTTATATGTAATCCAATGTAATATAAAGAAGATTAAATAAAAAAAAAGATGAAAAAAAATAAAGAAAAAGCTAGAGATGTTAGCATACACCTGTAATCCCAGCTCTTGAGGAAGCTGAGACAGGAAGATTTCAAGTTCAAGGCTGCCTGGAAAACATAGCAAAACTCTGTTTCTAAAAAATAAATAAGGACAGAGGAAAGAAAGGCTCCAATGGCATGAAATAGACACTCCTTATCCGACCAAATGATGGAATACTTAATAAATAACATCTGCAATAATAGTCTTGATCCAAGGTTAACACGAGTAAAAAGGTATCAACATTCTGATATCAAACACTTCTAAGAGCACAACCTCACCCTATAGTATTCTTGACAAAAACAAACTCATTTTTATTACAAGAAAACATCTGACAAATGCAAATGAAGGAACATTCTGGATAATAACTGGCTAGTAGTCTTTTTTTTTTTTCTTTGAGTGGTTTTTACTATAGCACGCATATGCTCACCAGAAAGACAGAGAGAGAGAGATAGAAAGTGAGAAATCACCCCTTCCCTCAGCGAGATGGCCACGCTGCAATCCCTTCTCCTCCATTCTCCTCTTGGGATCGTGGGCACACATACACACGCGCCTGGCGTGAGTTTAAGCCACCTGGTCTGGGACTCGAACTGAGGTCAATTACATGCTAGTCCAGTAACATAACCATTAGCCAAGTCCTGGTCCCCTGACCAGTACTCTTTGACAGTGTCAAGGTCATAAAAAAGACTGTGGAATCATGGGTTGACTAATATATTGTGAGATAATGAACTGAATCTTGACCTGAAGAAGGTCATTAGTAGGATAACTGGAAAAATTCAAACAAGGTTTGTAGATCAGTTAATAGTCAACATGAATGTTAATTTCTTGGTTTCAGTAATTACATTGATGTAAGTTGTTAACATTACAGGAAATTTAAAGCCAGGAAACAGGTTGGGATTCTGTTCAAACAGTAAGTACATGGATCTATATATGGAAACATTTTGTACTGTTTTTGCATTTTTTGGGAAAATATAAAATAAATTATTTATATTGGGTAAATTCACTTTATAAGTTAAATTATGTATAGTGATAGAATGTATAAAATAAAATAAATAAAAAATAAAATGAAAACATTGAGAAAAGCTACTCCATTTATTCTCACTATTGATTAGATGACTTCTACTCACACTTCATGGTGTGTGTGTATGTGTGTGTGTGTGCATGTGTGTATGTTAAAGAGGGGTCTTCAAAAGTCCAGGAAAAATTGCATATAATGGTAAGATTTCATATTTTTGCATGAATTTCATATTTTTTATCAGAATAAACTCACTCTTTAATTCTATTTTTCTGTGAACTTTTTGATGTCTCCTCATATTAATGTGCTGTCAGATACATATAGCACTTAATTCATCTGGATAGTGTTAAACTTTTAAAGAAAATGAGAATATGGTATTTCTGCATTTGTATTCATTTTACATATTGTGTTGTTTTTAAAATAGATATTTCTAAGAAAGAATTTTTTTATTTTTCTATTTTTTACCTTTTTTGTTGTTGTTTTTGTCCAAGCATTCTTGTTTAAGTGCTGCTGTGTCCTGAATCCTAGGAATAGGGTTTTGTTTCTGTTTTTTTTTTTTTTTTTTTGAGAGGTTTTTGCTATAGGGCGCGTGCGCTCGCCAGACAGACAGAGAGAGACAGAGAGACAGAAAGCGAGAAATCACCCCCCAGGGGGGATGGTCACGCTCCAATCCCTTCTCCTCCATTCTCCTCTTGGGATCTTGGGCATGCACGCACACGCGCCCGGCACGAGTTCTAAGCCACCGGGTCCGGGACGTGAACCACGGTCAACTACGTGGGAATCCAGTGACATAGCTATTACACTAACTGCTGGTTCCCGGGTTTTATTTCTTTTCCAGGAGGAAATATCTTGTCTAGGTCACGGCAGGCATAGATTATATTAATTTATGTAAGGTTATATAGAGGTTCATTCTGTCGGGCAGTTTAAAATTTTCTCCAAAGCCTGAAAGGCAGACCAATTTAGAAATCATGCAAATATTAAGATACTTGAGACAGGAACAGGAATCAGAAGTCAGAAGGGAGACTATTTTCTTCAAATCTATATTTTTTTTTTTCACTGTTTGGATCTTCTTTAATTCTTTCATCAATGTCTCGTAGGTTTCTTTTCTTCCTTTTTTAAAAATTTATTTTACATTCATTCACTGAACATCATCACAGCATGCAAAATGTGATTTCCCATCTGGAATACACTGTATAGTATCTTTTTTTTTTTGAGAGGTTTTCACTATAGGGTGCATGCGCTCGCCAGACAGAGAGAAACATAGAAACATAGAGACAGAAAGTGAGAAATCACCCCCCCAGGGGGGGATGGTCACGCCGCAATCCCTTCTCTTCCATTCTCCTCTCGGAATCTTGGGCACACATGCACACGTGCGCGGCTTGAGTTTTAAAGCCACCGGGTCCGGGACGTGAACTGCGGTCGACTACGTGGGAGTCCAGTGACATAGCCATTACGCTAACTGCTGGTTCCCGACTGTATAGTATCTTAATCAGACATGTTATCGTCACCAAATCATTTCCCATTTCTTCTTCCTTATATATATATATAAATCTACACACACACACAACATATATATTTGTGCGTGGATATATATATATATCTCCTCATTTCTCACCCTCTGTCACTTCCCACTCTCCTCCCACACTGTCCCTGGTATCTGGAATTGCTTTCCATTCCTCCCTGCCCCCCCCATTTTACTGATTCACAAAATATCTTAATTAATCTAACTACTTTTCATAGTAAGTCCAGCTGATTTATACATATCTTTGAATTCATGTTTGACTTTATGCATGGAACTCTGTGAGTAGAATGAATATACTATAAAATAGCACCTGGCTGGGGCTATATAGCTTACTATGGTCATTAAATAGGTATTTTTAAATATATTTTCTTAATTTCAAGAAAGGCATTTTTAGTTTTAATAAATCAAAATCAAAAAGTATTAAGGGACCTTTGCTTAAGACTTAAGGCCGGGAAAAAGGTTAGGATTCTGTTCAAATAGTAGGTACTTGGACTTGTCAACAACTCAAGAGAAGACAAAAATCTTTAACTCTGAAAAACAAAGCACATATTGTTTTATTTAGAGTAGCCATTCTTCTTTCTTTCCTCTTAATACTGAGGGTCTTGTTAGATTGTGTTTTAGAGATAATGCCATTACAATTTAGGTTAAGGAATATAGCATAGAGTATACAGTATGGTAAAAAAGTTAATTCTCATATAAAAGTCTTTCCCTCTAGTACTTTTTATTTTTGCTGTATATGTAGTATACAAATTAAGAAATATAAATAAGTTTTCGTAGTAAGGTTATACATTTGTTCCTAAGTAGTTTTTAGGTTTGTAAGAAATGTATTTTAGATGAGCCAGCAGGTGGCAGTACTTAAAGTGCTGGTCTCACATGGCCAACTCAGTGGTTTTGAGTCCTAGACCTGTGAGCTAGAGAAACATCGGGCACATGTGCATGCATGCCCACAATCCCCAGAGAAAATAGAGAAGAGACTGCAGCGTGGCCATCCATCCCCTGGGAGAGGGGTTGTGGTGAATTCTCACTTTTCCTCTTTCTCTGTCTGAAGTTTTCCTCAGCAAGCACACATATCCTAATACCAATAAAAAAGAAATGTACTATGCCAAAATAAATATACAAAATATGACATTTTGCTTACTAAATTCTATTGTATAATTTTTCTCCTTTTCCTTTACTCAGAAATGCACTCACAATTATAAAAGTAAATCCTGAATAGATTCTTAGTTATTAAGAAAACCCATACATTAGTGATAAGCTAACCACAGTTCCATTTCCCAAAATAAAATTAAGATAGGGAGTATATCCTGTTGAATCTTTTCCTGTGTATCAAGATTCAAATTTTCTCCTCTTCACCAGAGAACTTTATTTCATTCAGTCAGGAATATAAACAATGAAACGAAAACTAAAGAACCAAAAAAAATCAAATGCAAAATGCTGTTTTTTAATATCCTGTTCTCTTTTATCTTCCTCAGATATTGTCCACATGAAAGAGCACAAACCCAGTCAATATCATATAAATAAAAGCCATGGGGACCAGCAGTTGGCATAATAGCTATGTCGCTGGACTCCCATGTAGTTGACCACAGTTCGAGTCCTGGACCCAGTGCCTTAAACTCACGCTGGGCATGTGTGCATGTGTGCCCAAGATCCCGAGAGGAGAATGGAAGAGAAGGGATTGCAGTGTGGATATCTCCCCTAGGGGTGTGTGGGGGGGTGATTTCTTGCTTTCTGTTTCTCTGTCTCTCTCTGTCTTTCTGGTGAGCGCACACATCCTATAACAAAAATCTCTCCAAAAAAAAGAAGAAAAAAAATAAAGTAAAAGCCATGAAGTATTCATTTGTGAGATCTAAGAGCAGAAACTTTTCTAGTTTTACAGTGCAAAGAACCAAGTTGTATTTCTTAATGATGACATTTAATTCATATTATCTTGTGGATGCAACCTGTGTATTTAATCATTATAGTATTATAATGGACTAAAAGAATATCGACCATGATTTCATGAGCTTATTGTTCATAAAGGATACAATTATACAGAATATTCCAAATAAATTTATTTCTTAACATATGTTACCAAGGTATTCTTGATGAGATTTGTTCATATTAGTCTAAAGTGAAATTTGCAATACATTACTGATGCCAGTACTTAATATATTTCTTATAACCTAACATTGTGGAAGACCCTTTTTTCATTCAAGAATGATCTGATAACCCACTCAGACCAAGGCACAGCTCTAGGCTATACGGGTAAAGTGACAAGTCACAACACTCATGAAATGAATGGGTTCAGGTGGAGCCAGTCACTAAACAAATAATTTCACAAATTACTAATTTGTTACAATTTATGGTACAGGCTATTGGGAAAAGTACATGCATATTTTACGCCACTAAACCCTCAGGTGATTTTTGAAGTGCTTAGAATTGCAGGCTGTTATATTTCATGGTATAATTAATTAATAATTGATTTAGATAATCCTAATGTGAAAAGCCAGCAACACATTTGTCAATTGGGTATTTTGGGGTGAATTCACAAAATGAATATTTTTCTAGTGTAATAGCTTTTTTTTTAATTTAATGAACTAGATATATATATAAGAAAATCCTACTGTTCTTAAACTCTGGGGCCAACTATTAATAAATCTCTAACATCAATACAGTAAGGATTTGGGGAAATGGAATTTAAAATTTACCTTTGTTTATTATATTAGACAAACTGAATTCTTTTTAGGAATATGCCCTAATTTCATTTTCTGTTTAATATGCAGCCTCAGAGCACTGTTTAATTAAAATGCCACTTAGACAGTGAAACACATCAGACTGAGCACAGAACTAGGGCTGCTAACTGAAATTTACAGAGAAGATTAGCAAAATCTATGGTGGTACTGTCTGCAGCATCTTCCACAACTCAATGTAAGCAGCATCATGACAATTTTACATGCCACTAAATGTAACATCAATTTTGCTTTTGCTATAAACTCATAGACCCTAAGAGACTTGCATGCTTTTTAGATAAGCAAGCTGGACATGTCTCAAATGGGGGTGACATGGGGTTGTCATAGATTTCCTACTTTATCTGGTCTACTGAGCTCTGTGTATTTCTGTCAGAACAACGAAGTCATTCATCTACAGTTTTGAAAAAGATGCTTGAAAAGAAAAATCAATAAAAACACTAATTGTCAATGTTATTTGGGTGGAGAAAGGGAGGAGAGCTTCCATATTTTTGGATTGGGTTGCAGAACACCTTTAAACATGAACAATCTGACTAAACTGACAATGCAGTCTTACACTTGTTCCAAGTAGATACTGTGTATCATTTTCAGTGATATCTATCACAGACAGATCACAGGGTGTCAAAGGTAATGAGAGTTGAGAGATAAGACAAGGGAATGCTTTTCCCATGGCATGAAAGGAGTAGGCTGACTATTTAGTGGCAACTGTAACAGAGTTCTGATTCCCTATTTGCTATTAATTGAAGGCAATGTCCCTGTCTGTTAAAATGTAATGATTGTCATTCTCACATTCAGCCATCAAGTTAGATTTATATGTAGGGTTGTTCAAATGTTCTTTACTGAAATAATTGCCTGTGTACATTATTTTAGCTTCATCCCTATGTGGAGATCTTGGAACCACGATCCCCTTCATCTTCGCAAGATAGTACATTGAATATTGATTTGAAAGGACATAAGCACGCCGAAATGTGAGGAATGTGAATAATGTAAATGTTACAAATACATCTTCCTAGGTTATAATCAATCTTGAAATATTGTAATACCAGCCCTATAAAAAGCCACAAAGTGTCTATTAGCACACATTGAACCGGTACCTATCATAAGCATGTACTTCAAATATGGTATTTTGCTCAGAGAGAGAAGTGCTGTAACTTCAGTACAAATCTTTGATTTCCAGATCCACCCCCCCACACACACACACACAGAGCAATGGCTGCTGACAGTAAGCACCTTGTACCGAGGGCAGAGTATTTATCCCAGAGATCTGGCCACTGTAGTTTAAATGGACCTGCTCCTATTTAGCTGGTCCTTCCTCTACAGCAGTCTAACACAGAGGACTAGATATCAGGATGAGGGAGATGCAATTTCTTCCTACTGAAACACAAAATCCCTTTTGATAAAATTATAAAGGCCAGCAGCAAGGTATAATATGGTAATATAAAAAAAATGAGAGGATTTGCCATTAACAGCATCACTGCACTACGGCTTTGCTTCCGTAGAAGAAAACAAAAGAACACGGGAAACGC
This sequence comes from Tupaia belangeri chinensis, assembly GCF_000334495.1. Lineage (NCBI taxonomy): Eukaryota > Metazoa > Chordata > Mammalia > Scandentia > Tupaiidae > Tupaia > Tupaia belangeri. Next base: position 680,881 of record NW_006159500.1, on the reverse strand, counting down.
TGCAGGTGAGAGTTCCTAATGTCCTTCACTGTACTAAATCCACAAAATATAAAGGGATCTGGAATAGAAAACATGGGGCCTGCTGTGTCTGCAAGGCATCCTGACTCCTAACACACTGGGAAAATTCTTGGAGAGCACTTCACCCCAGCGAAAAATATTACCCATATAAAGCTGTCAGAGTCTGTCTCAGCTTGGGTTCCTCGGCATGTAAAGAGCCAGTCAATCCCACAAATTAGGCTGCCCTGTAGGCTTGTCTAACGTACATGCCAAGTTTTCAGGAAATGTTAAAGGCCCAAGTGGAGCTGTGATTTGTGCTTGTGGTAACAACTGGGCTGTGTGTATATTACACTCAGGGGCGGTGTGATGTGATGTAGGACTCAGCAACTGTGCAAGATCCCACCTATATAAATCCAAACCGTTAAACAGCCGTGGGAGTGGGCAAAGGAAGCCAAGAGAGTTCTAGAGGGTCACATGGTCTAATACAAAAAATCACAAATTTTTGATCTATACAGGCCTTCAGAGGCAGAAAGCATTGAAAATATCAACTTGGGCCAGCCAATAGCATGATGGTTTAGGAGGCTGGATCCTACATGGGTGACTACGCTTGATTTAAGTCCAGGAAACAGTGGCTTGAGAAAACACGCTACGTGGGTGCATATGTGTGCCCGCAATCCCGAAAGGAGAAAAGGGGAAGAGAGTACAATGTGACCCTCTCCCAGGGGGCAGTACTTTCTCACTTTTTCTCTCTTTCCATGGTGAGCACCGGCACCTCTAAAATATTTGAAAAACTGTACGTTGATTTGTATACTGAATATTACCAACTAAATTGTTCTTAATTAATGTAATTCTTGGGTCAAGGTCTTGGGCTACATTTTCAATTTGGTCTCAAATTTTTCTGAGTTAGCATTTTCAGGATCTACCCTGATATCCACAGGATACAGAGACTGGCATGTGACCGTGATAATCCCTTTTAAGTACATTAACATATTTTTCTTTTTCACAGTTCTTTCTGTGTGGCTTTCCTTCTATTTAAGCAGTCATTTATCTTAGGGGATGGAGGCTCGCTTAAATGGGATGTAAAGAGGAGCAGGACTCAATGTGCGACATCCACGTGCTCTGAGTGGTGAAAAGCCCTGGGAAAGAAGGTTCAGTGTGGAGTCAGCCCTTCCTACCAAAGTTGCACGACAGAGACCACAATGTCAGCAGGCCTAAGCTACTCTGCAGCAAAGCCCAGCAAAGAGAGAAAACCGCAGGCAGACCACAGGCCCATCCTCATCACTCAGGGTACTCACTCCTATTTCTACTTGGCACTGTCTTAGGAGAGGAGAGGGGGACACATTGGAGAAAAGCCTTACGGGAATTTAAACTTTAAAATAGATGAAATATCCTCTTTTCCCAAATAATGCTGCTTTAAACTAAAAAAAAAAATAGATCTTTAATTGGCAAGTTTACGTTTTTCATCCTCCATCACAAGCCATGAGAGCTCCAAAACAATATATTAGCTGTGTAAAAGTAAAATAAAAACCTTTCCTTGTACCTGAGTTGTAGTTGTAAATACCAACCTGGCTATAATATTGGGTCATCAGAGAAGCCATGAATAGAAAAATACATCATGACTTTTCTGATGACCCAAAGGTACAAAATAAAAATTAAGCATTTAAGTAAATATATTTGACAAAACTATGTCAGACTCTGGTGTCAAACAAACCTGATCTGACTGCTGAGTTTCCTGGATAAGCCGTTGTTGTTGTTGCTCTGTTTGTCTTTTAGGTTTTTGCCATAGGCCACATGTACTCACCAGAGAGAGGAAAATGAGAAATTGCACCCCCCAGCTGATGATCAAAGCACAACCCCTTCTCCTCCATTCTCCTCCTGGGATTTTGGGCACGTACACCTGCCCAACATAATTTTATTTTTCTTCTTTTTCTTCTTTTTTTTTTAATAATTATTTTTTTAAAATTATTTTTTATTGAACTTTTACTTATTTATTTATTTAATTTTGACCAGAGAGAAACAGGGTGCATACGTGAGAGAGAGAAAGAGTATGAAAGTGAGAGAAAGTGAGAAAGCGAGCTGCCAGGTCTGGGACTCAAGCCACAGTCGGCCATGTGGGAATCCAGCACCTTTAACCACCATGTCACCTGCCACATGCCCAACATGGTTTTCAAGCTATCAGGTCTGGAGCTCTGACTTTGGTCAACCACGTGGAAGTCCAGCTCCTTCACCACCATACCACCTGCTGGTCCAAACCTTAGTGTTTTTAACCTGCTCAATGTAAGAAATCAAAATGTAACATACCTAATATGCTTGGTGCTCAATAAATACAAGAGGATTTCAAAAATGTAGAAAAATGGAATTAGAATACACGTTTCTTTTAGTGCAAGAATTTTTGAAATGCATGCATAGTTTTTTAAATTTTTTTTTCATAATATGTACTTTTGGGGGAGCTGTTGTAGTAGGTTCTACTATTATTACTACCATGGCTGTTGTTGCTTTGTCTTCACGATGGTCACTGTCATCACTGTCAGACTCAGTGGTAGTAACTATATGAACAGTAATAAGAGGGCTTGCAAGACTAGCGAGTGATGGAAAAAACTGGGGCCCACACTAAGAGTGTGTGGCAGGTAAAAATAAGGAACCTATTTGCCTCATAAATATTAAAAGAAGACGTTTCCTTGGAACAGCATAAAATATAGAGAAAATGAGATTGGAAAATTATTAATAGGAGGAGCCTTTTTATTCTTTTCTACCTATGGAAACTTGTCTTGAATAAAGAGATAGACATTGAACAATTTAGCCTTGAACTGGGAGAAGGGACCTAGTTTATAAAGAAGGTACAAACTAGTACAAAGGAATTATAGTTGGAGTCCATAAAGAAAACCACCTGAAAATAAATATGATTTTGCCTCATTATAATGTTCTGTTTAATGTACAGATATATAAATGACTCTTCAAAGATGCCTTTCATTAGAAAAATAACTAACAAGCAATAAAATTATTTCTTTAGTTCCCAAATCAAAATTACACCAGTACTATAAATACAGCCTCAAAGTAACAACTATAATTAAGATAATAATGATATTTTCATTAGAACATTCTCTTTGATGGATCAAGTGACATTTTGCTTTTAGAAAAATCTGAAATGATTTTTAAAAAATTGACTATTTCTGCTCAAAGATCACTCAGTTATTGTCACGGAGAAATAACACTTCTAAGTAAAAGAGAAAATCTGTGTTCTAGAATTACTGTGCTAGAAAAAGTTTTTTTAAAAAGAATTTGGAATATAAATAAAAGATACTGAAGAACCTGAAAGTGTTTCCTTTATCAGGGTTAATAAATTTATCAAGTTATCCTCAGCAGCCTCAGAGAGATAGAAAAGAGATAGCTTTAGCACTGCTCTGTGATTTTAGGAAGTTTCAGAATGAGAGGTGAGAGTTGGAAAACTCATTAGGACCAGGTGCCACGAGACAGACTGATGTGGACTCTATGAGAAACAAAGAAAAAGAGAATGGTGAAGGACCCAGAAAGAGTATGTGCACAACTTATTGTAATATAATTTTTAAAAAATGATGAGTATGTGTATATCTTTGATCTGATTATCAGACATTGTATGCGTACTTTGAAAACCATTTCGTATCCAACAAAGATGTACAATGATTACATATACATCAGAAATTACAATTGAAAAACTAAAACAGTGAGATGCCAAAAGAACGAATAAAAGAAAGGATGGGAAAAAAGAAAATAATCTTTATTGGTGAGAAACTTGAAGACAGGGAGTGTCTCTTCGTTGTATTCTCAAAGTCTCCAGAGGCACCTATATTAGGTGCTCAAAATAGGTATTGGTTAAAGTAAATTAATGAGATTATGCATTTGCTATGGCCCTAGGAAAGATAAAATGTCTTGTGCCTGCCTCTGCGGAGCAGCCCCAGATAAATACAAAGGGTCTTCAACAAGTCCATGGAAAATGTTTATTTTTTAAAAACACACACATACATTTCAACCTTTTTTTGGCACCAAAATAAACTCATACTTCATTTCCATTTTCCACAAACTTTTTGAAGTCCCTGCATATCTGGGTAGCACAGAAGGAATTTTGGTTACCTGAGACTTTAATACTGTAGCTGTTATTTTATGTTCTTTATCAATTAATTCAATGTTTAGTTATGTATTATGGTAGTGACAGTGTTTGCCCGTATTTCTTATCTTTCCAGGTGTGCTGGATTGGGGTTGAGGAGAAAAAGAAAAGTTCATATTGGCCATATTTAATAAACCTAACTTCTACCTGTGATCATTCTAACACGGGTGTTAGAAAAGCATATAGGATTAAAAGAAAATGTGTTAGTAAAGACTACAAAAACAAAGCATCAAAAGTTGAGTGACATTATTTTGGGTGACACAGTAACTTTCATTTCCCCTTATAGATATTGTGTGATTTTAGTGACCAGACTCATAATCCTACACTTTACTACATTTTACAAAGCCATGGATTAAATAATGCTTGGCAAAAGTTTACATTTTTTTCTGAAGTTTAATTTTGCAAACAACACTGCATTGTATACTTCAGACATATTCTTTCACATTTGGCACACAGACAACATCTAGTATCATTCAGACAGATCCCAAACTTTTCTCAAACTATTCTTCTCAAAAAATAAAGAATTTACTATAAATGAAGGTCCCCAAAATCTTAGCCTCCGCAAAATACATACAAATCAATAAAATACAAAGGTAACTCATAGAAATGAAGATTTTTCAGATATGATTTGATTCATTTCCATTTCTACCAGACTTCATATACATCATAGTGGCAAGATAGAGAGATCAATGCTCTTCTTAAATTTTATTCCCATATAAGTCCATATTTCAACAGTAAAAGTTGTTATTAATTTGCCCAACATTTATTGAATATTGTTCTTAGAGCTATGTCAAGGGTGAATCACTATATAGTTATGGGGAGACACTCACATAAACAAGTGAGATTCTGTAAGCTGCGATGTGTTACGGCAAAAGTACGCACCAGTGCTCAAATGAAGGAATGATCCTTTAGAGTGAGACTGGAGTGGACAGTAGATGCTTTATAGAGACATGCCCTTTGAACTGTGTTGTGAAATCAAGTCACTATTTACCTGATAATTCTTATTGAGGGAGACTTACTCTACATTTTAAAAAAGGCATTTAGTTGCAATAAAGGCTATTTATGTTCCTATCCCAGTGCATTATTTTTAACATTTTTCGTGTCCTTTCTATCTTACCTCAGTTATTAGCACACAGGAATACTAAAATTAGTTATAATGTATATAATCTATTGATACAATGTATCAGGTACTGATAACCGTAAAGGATTGCTTTATGCAACCACCTCAGTTGAGCCTTCTAAAAACTGCATGGGGGAAAATTAATATACCCGATGTCAGAATGAGAATTTAGGTTTCTTAGTAAGGATGGGATACAGCAGTGCTGCAACCCCTTTAGTAGCATTCTAGACTGTTTTTTTTCTGAGGATTCCTAATGTTCTAAATATCAATAGAAAATATGAAAAGCCACATGCAAGGCAAGACTTGGCCACCTGTGCTCCGCAGCCATCGGGCACCCACCCTTTATGAGAAACACCCCAGAACTCTGAAACTCTTTCCATATTGCTCTTCAGTGAAAGTCTAAGTTCAGTATTTCCAAATCTTTTTTGTACTGGATTCTTTGTACAATAGATAGAGTGAATATCTGCTTCAGTTGTACAGAAATATATCAATACATATTATCTCAGCCAACATTAGAGTCACACTTTAATGTTCAGTATTTATATAATAACATGAGTTATATTTATGAGGATACTCAGAGAGAAACATTTAAGAACTTTAAAAATTCGTCTGGCATTTGCATGACAAGGAAATATAGATGTACTTGGAAGCTTATTTCATCTTATTTGAACTGTACTGCCATCTGCCAAAATGCACTCTCTCAAAAACTCCTTGACAGCGTCGGAAAGAAACTGTGTGTGACAAACAGGCATCAGTTTTGACTTACCCTACAAAAGACACATTTTGTTTGTATTCACAAGGGCATTTTGCAAATTTACTGCCCAATTAATAAGTCATCCTGTGACAATGACAAAATAATCAGATTCTTAAATGAGTCACATGTCTTTTCAGTTTTAACTTAGCAAAGCGTGAGAAGATTCTATGCCATAGCACAGGCGATTTCACTCTTTCAGGGCATGATCATGACATCGTTTTCTCTGACAGTGACTTCTGACTTCCTCTGTGCATGCGTTTCAGGGAATTTCTAGTAATGACAGTGCATTTGGGCTGAGTCACCTTTACCTGGCTCCTATGCAATAGGAAGTGTGTATTATTTGTGAAATGATAAAAGGATTTGCATGAAGTTAGTGATGGGGGAAGAGAATAAACATCTCAGCAGCATCAGCTTTCAGATCCCCAACTCCTTGTAAGTGCAGAGTGAGAACTACAACAGGACAGATACCTGCTCAGCTGGTCCACAGAATGATAGGAGGGCCTGTATTGAACATGCTAGATATGGCAGAAGGGATTACTTAGAAAATATAATCCTGGCCTCTAAGTAATTTAGTCTACTTGGAGGGATAAAACATCTATAGGTAAAGGTAGAAATGGATCTACCGAGAGCATTTATAAATAAAGGCGCAGGTATGACAAGCAGACATAAATATTGTATGATTTCACAATAAGGGTACCTTTATGATGCCTTTACAATCTCATCAATTCTCAAGTAGAATCATGAAGAAGACAAAGGATAGTAGCACGGTGCTATTTGGGGAAAAAACAAGATCCATTCAGATAAGAGCTGAGAAGTAGATGGGATGAATGAATAGCTTTACAGAGGAATGGCAAAAGTGATGCATGTCAGTTGTAAGGTAATTACCTTAACTGGAATAGAAAATTCATGTTAGAAAATTTTACAGAGGACTGACAAAAGTGATGCATGTAAGTTGTAAGGTAATTATCTTAACTGGAATAGAAAATTCATGTTAGAAAATAATGAGAGAGGGAACCAGCAGTTAGCCTAATGGCTATGTCGCTGGACTCCCACGTAGTCGACCGTGGTTCGCGTCCCGGACCCAGTGGCTTAAAACTCACGCCGGGCGCGTGTGCATTTGTGCCCAAGATCCTGAGAGGAGAATGGAGGAGAAGGGACTGTGGTGTGACCATCCCCCATGGGGGGGTGATTTCTTGCTTTCTGTCTCTATGTCTCTGTCTGTCTGGCGAGCGCACATGCCCTATAGCAAAAACCTCTCAAAAAAAAAAAAAAAGGTAAGAAAATAATGAGAGAAAAGGCTATATATTTAATGTAGATCAATTCATAGAATTTTTTTTTGAATGCTATATTGAAGAGTCTTAAGTAATTGGAAGCCACTGGAGGGTCAAAATGGAGAAACAATATTCTACCTATAATATATTTTGGGAAAAACTTAATCAGGTACTCATAACCTTGATATTCATATCATTAGTACACAGGACACATCCAGGAGAGTACTTAAGATGTAATAATAAAATGGATGATTAGAACCAGGAGGTAAGTTGGTAATTCAAGTGCACAACCTCTATTTCTGTAGCTGAAGCATGGGTGCATTACACGTGATTATGACCTTGTTTATTTATAGAATTCCAGTCTTTTTTTAATGTTTTTTTTTTGAGATAAAGTTCACATACTATTAAATTTACCATTTTAGCCACTGTAACTTGCATAGTAAAGTAACTTTTAGGACATTCTAAATATTGTAATTGCAGAACATTTCATCTCTCCAGAAAGAAATTCTGGAATTCGTTCACCAACAGTTCCCTAAGCCCCTACTCTCCTGGATTCCTCTGCCTCTGGTGACCACTACTCTCATCTCACCTTCTCTGAGATCAACTGTTTCAGCTTCTACATATAATCATGATGTAGGCTTAGTGGGAGATGGGTCCTGACTTCCCTGGAAATTTGGGAACAAGGGCCATGAACCTGTGGCATGGACTGGGGCAGTAAGACACAACCTGCCAGCATTTTGCATCTGAGGTTAGTGATGCAAAAAAGTAGCAACAGTGGAGAATTTTTTTCTAATGGCAACAGAGGGTGCCACAGTTCGATTCAGTGGGCGGCTGTGGCAGTATCCTCACTGGACCGCCCTTACGGGATGACTCTTGCTGGAGTCTAGCTATAGAAACTTCCACTTTTTCTTTTTTTATTTTCCAAGATGGTTTTGCCATATTCCTGTGATTCTATAAGCCACCAAAAGCCTTTCACTAAATTCATTTTCTGCTTAAATCTCAGACAGAAAGTGGTGGGAATCCTGTTTTGGAATAATAATGACAGTGGCTAGTGAGAAAAGGACAAAAATGAGAGACACTGACAAGGGAGAATTGACAGATAAAGTAACAAGCAAGACAGCTATTCTATTCTAGTTTCACTCTTCTGTTTGCAGTGATATGTACATGGCATTGCCTAAGGGATAAAACACAGCAAAACAAATATTTTCAAGTATATTCCCTAACAGATTCATAATAACGTGTTTGTGGAACATGTGAATATAATGTCTGTAAGTGTGACATTTCTTCAGAGGACAGACTAAACTGGGGAAGTGGTGGTAAACAAGTCATTTTTTTCTATAAATTTTTTTTTTTCCTATAGAAGAAAGAATGAAGCTGGAGATCCAAGAAAGCTAGTGGTATAATTCAGTCTGAATCCAAAGGCCTGAGAACTAGGCAAACTGAACATACAACTACTAAGTTGAGGGTGAAGTTCAGAGAACCAGGAGCCCTCCAGTCTGAGACAGGAGAAGGTGGCTGTCCCATCTGAAGAAGACAGAAAGAAAATTTGCTCCTTCTCCACCTGTTTGTTCTATTTGGGCCCTCAGCTGATTAGAAGATGCCTTCCTGCATTGCCAAAGGGGAGCTTTAGGCTACTGATTTAAATGCTAACCTCTTCCAGAAAAGCCCATACCCACACACTGAGAGATAATGTTTTACTAGCTATCTGGTTTTTCCTGAGCCCAGACAAGTAGACACATAAATTAGTTTCCACAATAACTATTTACTATTGCCATGGTGAATAATGGACAAATACAGATCTATTCATTTACTTCAAGTTTTGGTCTTTGTTGTTGTTGTTTTTGCTTTCAGGTAAAGGTTAAACTCCTCAGAATGGTACACTGTGTCTGCCATAATCCGTCATGATCTCAAGAGCATCTTTTCCCACACAAACATTCCATGCCCAGAACTTGCCTTTCATTACTCGGCTATGCTGTTTCCTCTGCTTGGAATCTGCTTCCTACCTCCTGGTCCTATCTAACTCCCATCTGTCCTCTATCACTCAACTCACTGTTATCCTTCTATTTTTTTTTTAAAGCAAACAAATAAACAAAAATCCCTTCTTAAAAGTGTCTCCTGACCACCATTCTTTGCAAAGCAGCCACTGCTGTATATTTTTTTTTAATATATATATATATAAAACCCTTGGTTCTATTTTATATCTGGAACTCTTTGGATCTAAATGCTACAGCACTATCACTTGTAAGAAAGGCTGATTTTCCCATCGTTCTCTACCACTAGACCATAAAGACTGTGGGGACCACATAACTTACTGATCTTTGTATCTGTTTCTCAATAATCTTTTTTCTCAGCATCTAGGCTACTCCAAACAAGTCATCCATATGCTTGGTTGTAGAAAGTAGAAGAGCACATTTTCTTTATGAAACCTGAAAGATTTCCATAGCCACACTTTGGGTAATTTTTATGAACAAAGAGTTCTTTCTTAGAAAGGTGAGAAAAGGGCTAAGGTATTTGATTTACAATGAAGCTGGATTGGAAGATATAGTTTATGATTTTTTACAAAATGTTCAATAGTCAAAATGCTAGTTCTCTCGAAGAATAATTTATTTTGAAACATTATTGCCCTCCCCTCGATTTTAAAACAGAGTTTTAGAATCTCTTAGTGATTCTTATTTAATGTAAATACCTACTGTATTATGGAAAAAAAGTATAAATATAAGGGAAGAGAAAGTGAGAGAAATAGAATTGTAAAATTATTAAAACTTTAAACTCTTATGAAAAGAGAAAGAAAGGAAGCTAGTGAGGAAAAAGAACAAAAGTGCAGAGAAAGTTCCAGCCTCAGGCTTAATGAGAGTCAACTCAATAGGAAATTAGTGTTTCCTTCAGCTGCTGGCTCCTTTCCCAGCATTCTGCTCACAGAGTTCCCTCATCTTCATCACCCTCAAGGTCAGGCTGCATCCACAGGTAATCAGGCATTTAAACAGCAGTCTGCACTCTTTGCACTTTTGCAGTTCTTAGACAGGAGGTAGAAATAATCCAATATAGAAACTCCATTCTGTAATCTAGCATTACAGATATTTTCCAGGTTTACTTAATATCATTTCAACCTTAAATTAACTTGGAATGTCACTTTGAAAGAAAAATTCTACGCAGGTGCTAATGTTTTTCTAGTTTCTACAAAGACTTTGGTTTTCTTACAAAAAAGAACTTGGAAGATTTAACACAAAACTAAAAATGAAAAATCAAGACTATGATGAAAATGCACATATACCATAAGCATTTCATGTGTGTAAGGTAGATGGAAGACTAAAGACCAATACTATTCAAGATCTGGAGACCTGTGCATAGAAATTCACATTGATTCTTACAAGAAGGCCGACAAGATAAACAATATTAACTATTTATAGAAAAATAGAACAAAACCTTTTCCTACAAGACTGTGTGTTCTTTTTTTTAAAAAGAATTATTTATTTATTTCCATTTGTTATTGTTATTTTTTTCTTTGTTTGATGAGAGAGAGAGAGAGAGAGAGAGAGAGAGAGAGAGAGAGAGGGGGAGAGGGAGAAAGCAAACCACCAGGTCCAGGACTTGATCCATGGTTGGCCATGTGGGAATCCAGCGCCCTTATCCACCACACCAACTGCTGGCCCCAAGACTGTGTGTTCTTGGGAAACTATATTTTATAGCTGGCAGTAGAGAAATCTTGTGTTTATACTATTAAATACTCAGGCCTAAGCAGTGCCGGAAACATGGAAGGTACTCAAGAAACATGAATTGACTAAATTAACCAACAGGACCATTGAGAGAGAGTGCACCATAGTTTTAAGAATACTCTTAAGACTAGTTTTAAGATAGCCAGTATAACTTATACTCTCCACATAGTGAAATGATTTTAGAAAAGCTAAAATGAGATAAAATCACAATGCATTAAAATAAATACTCTTCTGGGACCAGCAGGTGGTGTGGTGGTTAAGGTGCTGGACATGTCCACATGGTTGACCACCGTTCAAGTCCCCGGACCTGGTGGCTTGTTTTCTCACTTTCCTTCTCTCTCTCACTCCGTGTGTCTCTCTCCAGTCAAATTAAAAATAAATGAATTAATAAATAAAATTAAATAATTTTTAAAGATACTATTCAATGTGATTTAGTGGAAAAAAAAGTTAACTCCACAGAGAGCCTGCAAGGACTTTCATTCCTGTTATTCTCTCTGGCTTCATATCCTACCACTTATTTCTCTCCTCTGTTTTCCAGCCACAGCGTTTATTTTCTTTTTTTGTTTTTCTCCCCCTCTGTTCTCTGAATTTGTCATGCTTGCCAAATCCCACTTTAAGGATTTTATTTCTATCCTTTACATTATGTGCAGCATTCATTCTTAGACACTTTCATAGCTGTCTCTTCATCATTTAAGTCTTCTTTCAAATATCACCTGCTTACACAGGCTTTGACCATGCTAATTAAACAACTACTACCTGCCCTTCACTCTACCAACATCTTCGCTTATGTTATTAGAGTTTTCTACCATTCAAAATTTTTAGTCTTTATTTTCTGGTTTAATTGTTCTAAGACCAGCCTGAGATTCCTGGTACCTAGACACAAAGTTAATTTATAATTGACTCAGTAAGTGAACGTGAGCAATGACCAATATAAGACATTATGCTATTATGAAACTATCTTGAAATGAGTATGATGTGATATCTGAAAGGAGGATGGCATATACAGACTCCAGGAAATAAAAGAATAGGGAGTTAAATCTCTGTTGTTGGCCTTGGAAGAGAAAGCTCTGACTATCATGTTTATTAGTTCAGTATTAGGCAAAGGAGTGCCCTAAGTAAATTATGCATATTTCCACTTAGCTTTCTACTTAGAAATTTAGCTTTTAGGTACAATTAATTTCATGTGACTTTGGAGCATGTTGAGCCTGACATCCCCTGACCTTGATAATCTTACCAAATTGATATAAAATGATGAAGAGGAATGGAAATGATATTTTAATAGCTGGCCATGGAGTTTCTCATGAGAGTGTTTATATTCAGGAAAATACCTCGATAATGCTCTTTAGTCGTAAAAAGTAAGGCCCAGAAGCCTTACTTATTAAAAAGAGGCCAGATAAAGGGGAAAGCTAAACTGCTCTGCGTGAGTAATAAAGATAAATTTGGCCATAGTCGAAAGAAGAAACAAAGGAAGGTTGAGCTTAGGAAAATCACTCTGGTGTACCAAAGTAATTACAAAAATAAAAATGTTTAAGATCACATATTTGATCACACACCAGATAAAAATGTTTTTAATTCCTGCATACACATACATGTTGTCTTACATTGCCCAAACCAATAAATCATTTTAATGTACTGCCTAATAATGCCTTATGTGAGGGATTTCTAGGAGGAGTAAGGAAATCAGGGCTGAGTTCCATCTCTGGGTTGGCCTGGAGGGGAAAACAGCTATGGAAAGTAGAAAGTGAAATGTGAGTGGAATCAAGAGTTTCATAGGCAGGACTTAGAACTAAGGGATGTATTTGAGATGTATTCCTCCAGGAACTCAGAAGCTTTGGTTAGTACACAGATACTGGGACAAGTCTAACTAGTTTTGAACATTTACAAACTTCCAAGTTTGAGACATAAAAATCAAGAAGACAGGGCCCAGCAGTTAGTGTAATGGCTATGTCGCTGGACTCCAATGTAGTTGACTGCGGTTCACATCCCGGACCCAGTGGCTTAAATTCACGCTGGGCGCATGTGCGTGCCCAAGATCCCGAGAGGAGAACGGAGGAGAAGGGATTGTGGTGTGGCCATACCCCCCCGGGGGGTGATTTCTCACTTTCTGTCTCTCTGTCTCTGTCTGGCGAGCGCACGTGCCCTATAGCAAAAACCTCTTCAAAAAAAAAAAAAAACCTGGTGGCTTGTTTTCTCACTTTCCTTCTCTCTCTCACTCCGTGTGTCTCTCTCCAGTCAAATTAAAAATAAATGAATTAATAAATAAAATTAAATAATTTTTAAAGATACTATTCAATGTGATTTAGGGGAAAAAAAAGTTAACTCCACAGAGAGCCTGCAAGGACTTTCATTCCTGTTATTCTCTCTGGCTTCATATCCTACCACTTATTTCTCTCCTCTGTTTTCCAGCCACAGCGTTTATTTTCTTTTTTTGTTTTTCTCCCCCTCTGTTCTCTGAATTTGTCATGCTTGCCAAATCCCACTTTAAGGATTTTATTTCTATCCTTTACATTATGTGCAGCATTCATTCTTAGACACTTTCATAGCTGTCTCTTCATCATTTAAGTCTTCTTTCAAATATCACCTGCTTACACAGGCTTTGACCATGCTAATTAAACAACTACTACCTGCCCTTCACTCTACCAACATCTTCGCTTATGTTATTAGAGTTTTCTACCATTCAAAATTTTTAGTCTTTATTTTCTGGTTTAATTGTTCTAAGACCAGCCTGAGATTCCTGGTACCTAGACACAAAGTTAATTTATAATTGACTCAGTAAGTGAACGTGAGCAATGACCAATATAAGACATTATGCTATTATGAAACTATCTTGAAATGAGTATGATGTGATATCTGAAAGGAGGATGGCATATACAGACTCCAGGAAATAAAAGAATAGGGAGTTAAATCTCTGTTGTTGGCCTTGGAAGAGAAAGCTCTGACTATCATGTTTATTAGTTCAGTATTAGGCAAAGGAGTGCCCTAAGTAAATTATGCATATTTCCACTTAGCTTTCTACTTAGAAATTTAGCTTTTAGGTACAATTAATTTCATGTGACTTTGGAGCATGTTGAGCCTGACATCCCCTGACCTTGATAATCTTACCAAATTGATATAAAATGATGAAGAGGAATGGAAATGATATTTTAATAGCTGGCCATGGAGTTTCTCATGAGAGTGTTTATATTCAGGAAAATACCTCGATAATGCTCTTTAGTCGTAAAAAGTAAGGCCCAGAAGCCTTACTTATTAAAAAGAGGCCAGATAAAGGGGAAAGCTAAACTGCTCTGCGTGAGTAATAAAGATAAATTTGGCCATAGTCGAAAGAAGAAACAAAGGAAGGTTGAGCTTAGGAAAATCACTCTGGTGTACCAAAGTAATTACAAAAATAAAAATGTTTAAGATCACATATTTGATCACACACCAGATAAAAATGTTTTTAATTCCTGCATACACATACATGTTGTCTTACATTGCCCAAACCAATAAATCATTTTAATGTACTGCCTAATAATGCCTTATGTGAGGGATTTCTAGGAGGAGTAAGGAAATCAGGGCTGAGTTCCATCTCTGGGTTGGCCTGGAGGGGAAAACAGCTATGGAAAGTAGAAAGTGAAATGTGAGTGGAATCAAGAGTTTCATAGGCAGGACTTAGAACTAAGGGATGTATTTGAGATGTATTCCTCCAGGAACTCAGAAGCTTTGGTTAGTACACAGATACTGGGACAAGTCTAACTAGTTTTGAACATTTACAAACTTCCAAGTTTGAGACATAAAAATCAAGAAGACAGGGCCCAGCAGTTAGTGTAATGGCTATGTCGCTGGACTCCAATGTAGTTGACTGCGGTTCACATCCCGGACCCAGTGGCTTAAATTCACGCTGGGCGCATGTGCGTGCCCAAGATCCCGAGAGGAGAACGGAGGAGAAGGGATTGTGGTGTGGCCATACCCCCCCGGGGGGTGATTTCTCACTTTCTGTCTCTCTGTCTCTGTCTGGCGAGCGCACGTGCCCTATAGCAAAAACCTCTTCAAAAAAAAAAAAAAAATCAAGAAGACAGGAACTTTCACTTATCACATGACTTCACTTCTACTTAAGACAGACAATGATCATACTTCTGTCACCAGAGCATAAAGGACTCCCAGGAAGTTTCAGATAAGTTTCCAAATACTAAAAAGTCTTGAAAAATATGTAGAAGGTAACATGTTATGTTTTTTCTGTCCCCTTTTATTTCTAACTTGTAGAGGAAAGGGATTGTTGTACTCACCTCTAATAACAATAGAAAATCACATTATAAACTAGAAATAAAATATGATGGTCTAATTACACATCAAAGAGGCAAAAAAGAATGGCATAAATTCTCCAGGAAGCTGAATCGTGTGTGTGTGTGTGTGTGTGTGTGTGTGTGTGTGTGTGTGTGTGCTGTGTGATAAAAAGTCAAGAATAGGAATCATCTACCTACATGCTGTAATCAGGTGGAAGATTTTTCAAAGGAACGTCAAACTAAATCAAATAATCCATGATCAAAGATAAGTCAGAAACTCAAACAGCAGCACTGGCTCTGCTGACTCCAGATAGTACTAGAACCGTAGCAGTGACTTGACGGTGAACTAATGCAGATTTCCTGGCTGGATCTAGAGAATGCTGGTTAAAGTTGCACATCTGAACTTGACTGCACTTGCAATATAAACCACCTAGAGAACCTCATGTTCAGTATTAACTTACCATCTCTTGTTTAACATATCTGAATGTCTGTAATATCTTGATGATCTAGATGGAACTTAACATTTCTTTCTGTCTGAGTAGATTTTACATAGGTTTCTTCCTGGGTATAGGCTCCTTGACTTCCTTTTTATTATTATTATTTTTTCCCCCTTACAATACTTACAAATCATAGGGCCAGCCCTGTAGCTTAGTGCTTAAGGGAAACTGATCCCACTTGCGCAACTGTGGTTCAAATTCTGACCCTGGTGGCATGAAAAATAATCACAAGTGCAATCATGCCCAAAATTCTGACAAGAGAGCAAAATGGTGGTGAAGAGGTTGCAGTGTGACCATGCCCCATAAACAATGCTTCCCCTGCCCCAGTCCCCTGCAAGCACATGTTCCTTCTGCCAATTAAAAAAGAAAACAAAAACTTGTAAATTGTAAATTCCTTCTATGCCCCTTTGAAATGTAAATCTATAACCCAGTAATGTCCTTCAAAGGACCCGGGAGCTATCCCTTTGAGATATAATTATTAAGAAAGATGGAGACCCTGGCTCAGCTTTGGTGGCACAGGCAGTCAGGTGTCTCTGTTCAATATTGGAGCCATTTGGGAAGGCCTTGGAACCAAATCCTGGGAGGACCTGAACACACGGGGTGTGCTCACAGGTGTGCTGATGGTCTTGTCTGGAAGCCTGGTAGGAGAATCAGCATGGCAAGGCACTGTCGAGGACACCTCTCTTTTTTTTCTTTCTTTTTCTTTTCTTTTTTTTTTTTTTTTGGAGAGGTTTTGCTATAGGGTGCGTGTGCTCACCAGAAAGAAAGAGAGAGAGAGAGACAGAAAGCGAGAAATCACCTCCCAGGGGGGATGGCCACACCGCAATCCCTTCTCCTTCATTCTCCTCTCAGGATCTTGGGCATGCATGCACACATGCCCAGCATGAGTTTTAAGCCACCGGGTCCGGGACTCGAAGTGCAGTTGACTATATGAGAGTCCAGTGACATAATCATTATGCGAACTGCTGGTCCCAAGGACACCTCTCTTTCTCATATAAGAAAAAAATTCAACTTAAAAAAAGAAAAAAATAAAGAGAGAGAGTCAGGGCCAGCCTCTGGCATGGTGATTGAGGTGGCTAGATCCCACATGGCAGACTGCACAGCCTGAGTCCCAGACTCAATTTAAAACCATGCTGGGCCTACGTGTGCCCAAACATCCTTGGTGAACAGAGAAATGGTGGAGAAAGGATTCTGGAATAACATTCCCCATGAGGAGCTCCTTTGTCTCCCTCTCTCTCTAACAAATGTACATACCCTCTGGCCCAAAGAAAAAAGATGGGGACTTTCTCTTCAGTCTTTGTGGGAGGGTAGGATCCTGCCGTTGGTAAGTGCCAATGAGCAGACAGATGGACTAATCCACATTGACCAAATTTACCTACCCCCTTCTCAGAGTCCTCCAATACTACTTAATTAGCTTACTCCAGTGTTTAATAATCTTCCTGTTTTTGTTGCAGGGGAATTAAATTCAATCACCGTTCCCTATTGCTATAGTTTCATTGTTAACTCCATTCAGTATGATTTTTTTTTTGTTGACAGTGGTCCAATCTGCTTTCTCATCTTCTTAAATCTTCTACTTTCTTGACACCATGAACCACTTTTCAGTTATTTTAGAATCAATAAAAACACTCTTCTTTCAAATATGAGACTTAGAATAACTGTGACTAAAAGTGGATATTTATGACAAAGCTATTGAATGATAGATGTATTAAAGAGCAAAAAAAAAAATCAGTGTGTAGAATATGAAAATTTAGATAACTAGATTATACCATGGAATGATTCAATGAAAAATATTCTCCCACTCTCCATTCTGAATAACAAACACACACACACACACACACACACACACACACACACATTAAGACTTTTTCAACCTAATGCCACACACATACACTTGCAAATGCTCAGGGATGGAAACCTTGCAAAATTCCTTTCTTCATAAATGCTGTAAACTGCATAAAAGTGTTCTTAAACATACCGGGATTTCAATTATACAATCTCCTAGGAAGCATTATTTGTATCAATAGAGGTAATAGTCACTAGTAGTTTATTTTAAAAAGGTATAATATTTACAATGGACAAAAATGGAAACACAAAGTTTGATTATTATTTACCAGCTAAGTAGATATGAGAACACCCAAGGTAAACAGAGCAATTCAAAACTAAAAAATAAATAAATAAAAAGCATGTAGAAACACATTAGGCTTGTTGGTTTTTCTTTTCTAAGTAGAAAAGATGAAAACCACATTTTGCTCATAAAGAAATGCCTGCCTGCATTTAATTTGTTTTCTGACTCACCCTTGTTCTTCTGATGATAAAACCTAACTCGTAAATATAAAATGTATTGACCAATGCCATTTAGCTTGTTTGGAAACAGCAGGTTGTCTAAGATTCTCCAGAGAAAATCTTTTACTTCTTTTTCTTCTGTTAATAAGGGCAATTAGGAACATAATGGTCCGTTGTGACTGGAGGCTTCCTAGTTAAAACTTCTCAGCAGCACGTAAGGCCACGCTTTCTCTTCCAACATAGATAAATACTACATTATCTACTTACTTTAATTATTTTAACTAAATACAGCCCAAATCATCTCTCATAAAACAGATTATGTTGTCAGTCTTTACTGAACTGAAATTAGTTATTTAGTATACAGGTCTGATTTTTTTAATCAGTTGTTATCAAGACCGTGAAAAATGAGTGTTGTGAAATTTAAAAAAAAGTATAATCAGATCTTGTGTTTTTATTCACACAATTTCTTAATAAAAGAAAACAGTCTAGAGACAATTAGGTTCATGGAGGTGGTTTAATTAAATCACTCAAATTATACTAAAATTCCTCGGGCAATATTTGATGATGAGTAGCTCTCCTTTGAGATAAATTTAGCCTATTAGTGAGCTCTGGGCTCTATTGTTCTATTTTTAGGTTGAAATGACGTCTGATGTTGTTATTCACACATGATTGGGAGAAATATTTTTTGGTAGTAGGACTAAATTATTAGGAATTCATGTTTAAATATTCTTCTGGGCATTTTTCAGGTTTACAGAAACAAGACATAACTTCAAGTAGTTTATTTTCTTTGACATCCTGTTCCTTAACACAATGGCATTTGGTTCTTTTTAAAGGCCTTATCTTTATTACTGTCACAGTAAAATGTAAACCAGAGCATGAGGCTAAGAAAAGCAGACTACCTTTTAAAAGTGTACTTAATCTTATAAATTATTATGTGATAATTCACACGTCAGCCTCCATCTAGGGTTCTTTCTCATTTCCATTCATTTAAAAAGTATCACCTGGCCCAGGTACAACGGTGGCAGGGAGCAGGTGTGCAATGCTAGAGCCACGTGGAAGGCCCAGGTTCAAATCCCAGATTGATCCACACGTGTCAGGTGCACATGTGTGCCTGCACCCCTGGCTGGGGGAAGAACTGTGCATGGCAAGACCCTCTCTGTCTCACACATATAAAACAGACAAAAAAAAAATAATAATCCTATTGTAATTGTCAGGAGCATTAGTTTAGTATAATTTTAAGGTTCTTCGGTCTCCTCAAAGAATAGTAACAAAATTTTCTGGAGACTAGAAAACCACCACAACAATAAAAACTGGTATATTTTCAGATAGGGCTGTAGCATGAGAAAAATAAGATGGAAGGACAGATGGACCCCCCCAATCAGCTGGAATCATCAACATGCTCTTGCAACCATCACCTTGTGAGGTGAGGATTGCAACCTTTCATGTCCTTGCCAATGTAAGACGAAATCACTCAATGTTTAAATTTGCATTTCTTTGAGAATAACTTCTTTAGACATTTTAAATGTATTTCTTAGACATTTAGTTATATCCCTTTCTCCCTCTCTCTTTCTCTCTTTTTTTTTGTTGATTTAACTATTGTGTCCTTCGTCTATTTATTTAGTGCCCTAATTCTTTTTTTCTTAATAGACCAGAGTTTGTTTATTTTTAAAATCTATCATGCCATGAAATCATAGGGAATAGGTTTCAGAAGGTCAGGTTCCTTTCCATTGCTTCTCGCAAAGGGTGCTGCTCTGGGTGGAACAGGCTGGCACTTGGACCCAGGTACTTTTCTCTCTGGCCTCCTTCTTTCTCCTTCACACATTTTAGGAAGCCATTTCTCCTCTGAGAATGCTTAATATGCTCAATACACACATTCATTCTCTTGGCAAGAATCTTGCCCTTAACGTGTTGGTTTACAAGGATGCCAAGAGCGTGCTGGGTAACATTGGAGACTCTTCCAGCATTGCCACTGAAACATTTGTGGTCATTCTTTTTTAAACAGTCCCCATATCACCTTTCTTGTAGATTCACACATATGTTGCCAAAGGAACCACTCCAAGTTTTCTAAAAGGCCTAGACAAATGTTTCAGGTGCCTCTCCTCTTTCCCTTGTGTTTCATCATTTAAGTTAATTACCGGAAGATGGCAGTTCTGGTCAAAAGCAGTGCCCTTCTTTTTAGATACAGTCTTCTGTATAGCTTCTTCTATGCTTTGTTTGGGTTATATATATTTAGAAGTTTTATTAATCACTTAGTTTAAAAAAAAAAAATTGACAGAGGGCTTGTGTGTTCACCAGAGAGAGAGAGATAGAAAAACAGAGAAAAAGCAAGAAAGCACCCCTATGTGGAATAGACATGTTGCAATCTCTTCTCCTCCTTCTCTCTTTTTGGGGTTTTGGGCACCCACATGCACCCAGTGTGTTTTTGAAGACCCTGGGCTTGGGAGTCAAACTGCGCAGTTGGCCTCGGGATCCAAATGACTTGAACCATAGTCTGCAGTCTGGCCCAGTCCCTTACTTTTATTTTTAAAGGTTTCTTGCTTCACTTTTAACTTGAGGAAGACTATCTTCATTTATATTTACTTCCACTCCTTTTCATGGGTAAAATTTATTACAGAATTTAAAAAAATGAAAATGACAAATGTTACAGTAATTTACTTTAAATTGTATAAAATTTATGATTTATGGGCCAGACAGTGGTATGGTGGCTAAGGCAGCTGCATCTCACATGGCCAGCTGCATAGTTGGAGGTTTGGCAGTTTGAGAAACACACTGGGCACGTGTGCATGCATGCCCCAAATTGTGAAAGCCGGGAGAAGAAAGGATTGCAGTGTGACCATTCCCCATAGCAGGGCATGGGAGTTCTTATAATATCTAGCAGGCTGTAAGTAGGGTAAGGGCAAGTAGCTGTAAAACTTTCCTTCTCTCTTCTTCCCACCTTCATAGATAACAGGCTAAAAAACTGCTGGTTTCAGGCCAGCTAGTGGCATAATGCTTGAGGACTCGACTCTACAGGACCAGCTCCATGGTTTGAGTCCCACACTGGTAACTTGAAAAACATGCTGGGCACTTGTGCATGTGTACCCAAAATCCTAAGAGGAGAAAGGGAGAAGGAATTGTGGAATTACCATCCCCCATGGAGGGGTGCTTTCTAACTTCCTCCCCTCCCCTTCCCTCTACTCCTTTCCCCTCCTCCCTCACCCCCTACAAGCACATGCCTTCTCTAGCAAATTAAACACACACACACACACAAAACAAACAAATCTGCTGGTTTCAATGTGCATCTGCCTTGTTTTGTGGAGTCTTTTTAAAACCCTAGACTGAAACGGTTCTCTTCTTTTATACTTTTATTGTGATCCAATCCTTCCATATTAGACCAAATTACTTCCTGGGCTCCTATGAAATGTTCAATTTTGAAAATTCAATTACATTAAAATGATGTCTTTTATATAACTGTCTCCCACTATTGTGTGTTACTTGAGAAGTCTAGCACAGGTCTTTTTTTTTTTTTTTTTTTTAATTTGCCAGAAGGCACTGGCACTTCTGGGGACAGAGAGTGAGAGCAAGAAAAAGAGAGAAAGCGAGAAAGCACCCTCTACAGGGGGATGGTCACACTGCAATCCCTTTTCCTGCATTTCACGCTTCTTTCAGGATTTTGGCACATATCTACATGTACCTTGTGTTTTTTTCAAGCCACTGGGTCAGTGACTGGAACCGCCCAGTGGGCTATGGGAGATCCCGCCACCTTAAATACCACGCCATTGGCTGGCCACAAACAGAAAAGGGGAGGTGTGAGTGTGTGTGTGTGTGTGTGTGATACATACATGTGCACATATATGTGTAAGTCCTTTTCTTTCTTACAATTTATATGTTTGAAATTTTTAATTTACATCATCCTATATATTGTTATCACCTCTGTGGTTATAAAGTTGCAATGATATTACCTATTAATATTTGGTATTGCGAGGCTAACACTTCTGTAGTAGTTTTCCCTTAAACTTTTAATGTGAAGCTGATTCCAGATAACTAAATCTAAAAAACATTATAATTATGAGCCAACCAATTTCAATTTTTGATCAAATTAAACAGCAAATTATCAATAATTACAAATATTAGTTAACTACATTTATTACTAAGTTAAGCATTATCAATACATCTATTCTTCATATACTTACACATAAGCATATATTTATATTAACATACTATGATATATAGTACATATAAAAGTGCATGCAAATACATGAAATTTTATATGTAACTATGTAATGTATGCAAAAATGTTATTAAAGGCAAGTTGTTAAAATACTTTGGTATAGTTTAGCACATTATTTTCAAACTTAATTTGACCTCACATTTTTTCTTTTTTCTTTCTGAAGAGACTTTTGCTATAGGGCACATCCGCTTGCCGGAAAGAGACGGAGAGACGGAGAGACAGAAAGTGAGAAATCACCCCCCATGTGGGATGATCATGACACAATCCCTTCTCCTCCATTCTCCTTTCAGGATCTTGGACACACATGCACACATGCCTGGCATGAGTTTAAACCACCGGGTCTGGGACTCCAACTGTGGTCGAATACATGGGAGTCCAGTGACATAGCCATTACACCAACTGCTGGTTCCAATCTTACATTTTTTATGACTTTCCTGCAGCTGGCAGGTGACATGGTGGTTAAGGGCACTGGACTCCCACATGGCCAACAGTTGTTCGAGTCCCAGACCTGGCAGCTTGACTTTTCTATGACATAATTTTTTTTAAATATGTAATTATTATGTTAATTATTTCCTCCATCACTTGACATTTTTTGACCACTGAGGACATGCTTTTCTCCAACAGTAGTTTTTCCTCAAGTTTTGGATAATTTCATACTACAACTTTGCATCAATTTGTTAGAGTAGAATAAAGATTTAAGTTTCAACTTATGCAAGCTTAGTTTCATTTTAAGTAAAAATAACCATTACTGATTGTACTATTTTCTCTGCCAAAATTTATATTACTTTCTGAGGCAATATCTGAAATAATTTTATTCTGGAAGAAAATTGTTTCTGGTTCCAATAATCATTTCAGTGGCAGATAAAATCAGTCAATTAAGTACAAATGTTAAAATATTAAACACTGAATATGCAGTTTATAAGCCAAAGACTTTAATGGTAGTATCATATCTTTTGATCAATTTCTCCATGAAATCAAGTAACTTTTATTTTATTTTAGATACATTTTCTATTCAGACTCACCCAATAATTCAAAATATCATAAGCAAGAATTATAAGACAACTTTAATTCAGAAACATAGTATTTTAGCTGTCTCTTTTCAAATTGTATACTATATATACCCAGAACAGTTATGGAATATTAGAGAAACCTAAGCAATTATGGAAAATAGTATAACACTATATACTAAGAGTTTAACCTCAAGCAAAATATTTTTAGACTTTTTAAATAAAAATGTTCTTGTTGTTTATCTAGAGACAAATATCATCTCAATATACGGTTGAAATAATTGACTATGCTCTCATAAGCCCACATTTTTATACATTTATTTATTTATTTAGGTTTTTGTCATAGGGCATGTATGCTCTCCAGAGAGAAGAGAGACAGTAGAGGAAAGTGAGAAATCGACCCCCCGGGGGGATGGTCATGTTGCAATTCCTTCTTCTCCATTTTTCTTTCAGGATCTTGGGCACACATGTACATATACCTGGTAATGATTTCTTTTTGTCAAGCCACTGGGTCTGGGATTCAAACCATGGTCAGCCACCTTAACCACACACCACCTGCTGGCCCCAGATTTTAAAAATTAACCACTGTGGATAAGACTTGTAAATGGACTTTTTTTTTTTTTTTGGCAATTTTATGTTTGATTTGAAAACTCTACTTAAAGACAATATAGACAATTGTCTACAAGAGACAATAAGCTTTTAAATTAGCATCTATATCATATGCCTAGAATATACTTCTGTCTTTTCAATAAGAAATATACAATAAAATACAGAGAAATAGGGAATTGGTGAGTAATTTCATGACATTTCAGGATTTAATTTAGATCTCCCTTCAATTGGCAAGCCACTGATAAAAAGTTAACTGTTAGGACCAGTAGGTGACATAATGGTTAAGGCACTAGACCCTCCCACATTGCTGACCACGGTTCGAGTCCCAGACCTAGCTGATTGCTTTCTCCCTTTCCCCCCCTCTCTCTGTGTGTCTCTTTCTGGTCAAATTAAAATAAAAGAATGAATAAATAAAATAAAATTTAAATAAAAAAATGTTAACTGTCTAGTTACCAGCTTATTATACATAGAAGTCTGAAAAATAAGTATACTTCTATGTATAAATATTATATGTAGAAATCTGAGAAATATGTAAATCTAAATTATTTTTGTTGAAAATGACTGGATTCTTAATCCTAAATGCTGAAATTCCAATATATTAAAAAGACAGCAAGTTATGGATATATTAATGAAGCAAGAAACACATTGAGACATTTCAAATAAGCTTTTCTTGTTAATGGGCAAAACCGTCGATAACCCATCGCATGCCCTTCCCCTACCTTCAGCTCTAACCTGACAGAAGATAATAACTTGCTCCAAATAAAAACAGCATGTAGGGACCTGTAGTTAGCGTAATGGCTATGTTGCTGGACTCCCATGTAGTCAACCGTGGTTCGAGTTCTGGACCTAGCAGCTTAAACTCACGCTGGGCACATGTGCGTGCGTGCCCAAGATCCCGAGAAGAGACTGGAGAAGGGGTTGCGGCGTGGCCATCCCCCCAGGATTTCTTGCTTTCTGTCTCTCTGTCTGTCTGGCAAGCACACACACCCTCTAGCAAAAACCTCTCTAAAAAAAAAAAAAGAAAAAGAAAAAAGAAAAGAAAAAGCATGTAAAAAGCATATAAATTTACTGTAGCTATGGTAAGGATGAAAGTGTGAGTGCTAATATTTAAGAGTGAAAGGATTTTCAATGTCCACTGACACACAATGTGTCTTTGTAACCACACACTGATTTACAGATTTTACCTGTAAATGTGATTTCAAATGTTTGTAAATGTGAAATATGCATACAACATTTTTCTTTTTAAAACATGAATATAATGTTAATTCTATATTTTTTCCCTTTGGATTAGCAAAGTATGGTACAGCAAAACAACTGACATTGGAACAAATAAGATTTTAAACTATCTGTGCTGGCTGATACATGGTGATTTCTGAGTTTCCTACAGGATGAAAGATAGAAGGTCTTCTCCTTAGGAAACATATTAACCACTCACTTTATTGCTGTATGTTTTTATTATAATTAGTTAGCATTTCTTTTATTTTCTACAAAGTTTCACTCTATAGCAAGCTACTATAATAGATTCATGTTCTTTTTTCTCTCAAGAGAGCCATTTTCTTACATGCCAAAACACTTTGTACTGCTATAAATTTATTGTAGTTATGGTAAGGATGAAAGTGTGAGTGCTAATATTTAAGAGTGAAAGGATTTTCAATGTCCACTGACACAAAATATGTGTCTTCCTAAACTCATGACCATGTTATAATACTCATTTCTACTATGTAAAATTACACATATACTGGTATTTTCTCAGTCTTTATTATGCTATGAAGTAATGGATACACAGCACAGGGAAAAGCTCAAACGATACTTTTCCGAAGAAGCACTGATGACTTTCTAAATATGTGGATCCAGAAATTCATGTTTTATACATCGATTTTACAAATACACTTTAAGAAGCAATCATTAAGGTAAAACAGTACCAAGATTTTATTTTTAAGTAAGTCTTCCAAAAACTATACAAGTAGGAATTCTAGACTCTTAGCAAAGGAAGGATCTGGAAAAGTCATGTAATCTTTCCCTTTAAAGCCAAACCAGACTTGGACTCTGTTCACAAGATGCCCTACTCTGTGAGTTTAATGATGAAGGCCCTTCAAAAAGTTCATGAAAAAATGGAATGAAAGTATACGTTTATTTTGGTGCAAAAAGCCACTAGGCAGTAGCAGTTTTTCAGCTCCATCATAACTTTATGACCACTGTCATATATGCAGTCTGTCACTAACTGAAACTTTGTTATGCAATGGATGGGTATATATGTTTTCTGACTCAAGTGCTAGTTTATCATTTTGGAGGGTGATTTCTTGTGTTAGATTTGTACAGAATAACAAAACATCTTGGTCTTACTTGATATGTTTCCTGTGGAGCTTTAACTGAACTATAACTTCAAATCTGGATAAATTTAAATATATTTTGGCCACTCGATAACCCTATTATGGAAATAGTTCTCAAAGAATTATGTATAAAGCTTGTTGTACATAATTATGCACATCAGATCCCAATTTTTAGCTTTATTTAAATATGTAAGGATGAAAGACCTCATATCCCAGGTAAGACCAAATATTCTCATGTTATAATGATTATACTGGGGTGCAAATTATAATATTATATTTTTATATGACAATATAAATCCTGGCCTTAAGGCTTTTGAAATTTAAATATATTTTTAATAAGTGAATATTTTAAATATAAATATATCTTAAGTGGATATAAATCATTGTCAAGTCTTTGCAAGAGAATAATATATTCCTCTCATTCCAGTCTACAAAGTTACTGAAACGAAATTATCCACAAATGATCTAAGAAGGTTTCTCTTTTAATGTATTGATGAAATGAAATAAACTGTATAATTAGTGAGGAGAGCCATTCAAGCATTCCTTGAACAACTGATCCTTTGAAAAGGGCTATAAGTTAGCTTTGGCACTAGGTGCTCTGCTGGAGTGGCAGAGGTCAATGAACTGCGGTATCTTCTCTTTGAAGAAATTTACAGTGCATGGTAAAGGGGAAGCAGCAGACAGACAGGCAAAGAATCATCTCTAATAGAGTTGACAGGGATAGTCAGAGCTCTTGGGGAATCACATGGGCAGGGCATTCTTTTTGCCTGGAATGCTCCAGAGGCTTCACAGAGGAAGTAATGGGCAATGCTCAAGCTGGGTTATGGAGACTGAACTGGAGTTTGGATGTCAAGCATGAAAATGGGAAGGAAGGGCATTTAAAATAAAGGATACAGCATGATAAGCATTAGTGGGGTGTGAATGTTATTCTGGGAAATAGTGAAGAGCTAAATGTAACTAGAGTTTCCTAGGTCGAGGAAAATAGACAGCAACAGAAGATGACTACATAAGGTAAGGGGTGGATTGTGAGGTGTTCTCTCTACTAAGCAAGGGGTTAGATTTTATTGTATGGGTAAGTGGGAGCCATCCATGTTGTGCATGTGCAAAAGAGCACTTTCAAAATATTTGAGAATAGGTCATTAATTATGGGGAAAAATGTTGCTTTCAAGCTTTTAAACCTAAATTGTTTCTTAAGACCTCTTTGCAGAAATACACCAATGTCAACTTCAGCCCAATGTTTCTCTTGGTTATTTACAAACTTCAATTGCTGAAGCCTGACATATATACCTAAAAATGCTTCTGAAAGTTGCTAACCATGATCTTTACTTTCTGTCTTCCTTCAGAGATGGAAACTCCTCTCAACTAATGAGAACTTTTTATAGTTTAGTACTTTCATTCTACACACAGAAGGAAGCAGTTTAAAGGAAGAGGCACCTATCATGCAAGTCCTGGCACACTTCTGCTGCTAGATTGCTACCAGGCAGCCGGGTGACTTTGGCAAATATCTGTTTTCATCTTTGGGCCTCAGTTACATTATCCATGAAATGAGAAAAGTTGGCCTAGGTACTTTTTAAAGGTTCTTCTTTTGGTTTAGCACTTAAATATTTTAAGACTCTCATCTATAGACACCAGTTCACATGTCTGAACAAATGTCATTGACCTGATATATAAGGGATCTCCAAAAAGTTCACGGGGAATGTATACCACAAACAAAAAGCTATTCATGAATTTTAATTTTTTTGGCACCAAAATAAGCTTGAATTTTAATTCCATTTTCCCATGAACTTTCTGAAGTCCCCTTGTATAATTCAGTTCAACTGAATTGGACAAAAGATTTAATCTATTAGTGGAAGAAAATGGCATCTGAGATCATTCACATTCATTTATATTTCACATATCTGCAGATGTGCGTTTAGAACACTATGATAAATGGTTCCTCGATTATCCTGATATTAGAGAAGCATTAGAGGTTTGGATGAAGCTGAGTGGAAGAAGAGAAGTTCAGCTCTACACATATTGACACTGAGATGCCATCAGTGGAAATGCCTAATCAGCAGTTGGAAATGTGATTCTGAAGCTCAAAAGTAATTTTTCTCTGAAAATTAAAATTTGGGATTGTAATAGAAGGGGTTGCTGAACAATGGGGAAGGCTGATAGAGCTCAGGGAAATGTGTAGCCTTGAAAAAGGAAGCAATGGCCATGGAACCAGTAAAACCAGATGAGACTGCTCAGATGGAGGAGGGCAAACAGGAGATGATGTGTGATACTCCTCTTGAGTAACAGATAAATGCTGGTCACATGATGAGGACTGTCATGTGCTACACACTCACATGCATGCACACACACACATGCACACACACACACTCAGCAAGGAGGAGAAGGAATATTTGGATGTTTTAATTTCAGAAGACCAAAGACAACCTTGTATAACAGTTTTGGTGAAATGTGGAGAAAGCAAGATTATAGAAGGCTAAGGACTTCTTGTTTTTTGTTTTTTTGTGGTTTATTTTGGAGAGGTTTTTCACCGTAGGGCGCGTGCGCTCACCAGACAGACAGAGACATAGAGACAGAAAGCAAGAAATCACCCCCCAGGGGGGATAGTCACACCGCAATCCCTTCTCCTCCATTCTCCTCTCAGGATTTTGGGCATGCATGCACACGTGCCTGGCGTGAGTTTTAAGCCACCGGGTCCGAGACGCGAACCGCGGTCGACTACATTGGAGTCCAGCAACATAGCCATTATGCTAACTGCTGGTTCCCATGGCTAAGGACTTCTTGTGACTTTATAAAGAATTTGTTTTATGTTTTGATGCAAGCAAGGATTGCCTGTCTATTATAAATAGTGAATTTATATAATACACTTTAAGTCAATGAAACTTCCCGCCATCACAGATTTTTTTTAGTAAGATGCTACATAAATAGCAAGGTACTTCCCAGAGGTGCAAATTTAGGTCTTTTTCTTTTAGAATTCTAAATTCCTAGATGGTCATTGATGTATGGAAAGATTTATGTCCAGTAGTACTCACTGAAATATTATTTTAATAAGTTAGAAACCGTGTACATACCTGTAAATGAGGGAATGATAAAAGAGGATATGATAGACCAGCAGATGGCATAATGGTTATATCACTGGACTACTACATAAGTTGACTGCGTTTGAGTCCCAGACCCAGTGGCTTAACAGACCAAATTGAGATGAAACTTATTTTTTGCAAGTATTTTTTTTTTTTTGTCTATCTCTGGCAAAAGGAGGAATGAAGAGAGAAAAATAAAGTTTCTAAAGAAAAAAAAGTTTCTAAAGAAAATTACAGTGGACTTGTTACTAAATTTTTGCTTTGTCCATACCTGTTTTTGAGTTTTTAGTATCTACCGATTGTTTTTCACAGAATCCTAACTTTTTCCTGGCCTTACATCTTAATCAAATTTTTCTTAACATTTAAAAATTTTGATTTATTAAAGTCAAAACTGCTTTTCTTAAAAACAAATAAAACATATAAAAATACTTATTTAGTGACTGCAGTAAGCTATATAGCCTCAGCTAAGTGCTACCTTATAATATGTTCATTCTACTCACTGAGTTTTATGCCTAAAGTCAGACCTGAATTCATAGATATGTTTACATCAGCTAAACTTGCTATTGAATGTGTTTAGATTTGGAGACCAGCAGTTAGTGTAATGGCTAAGTCGCTGGACTCCCATGTAGTCGACCACGGTTCGCGTCCCAGACCCGGTAGCTTAAAACACTCCGGGTATGTGTGCATGTGTGCCCAAGATCCCGAGAGGAGAACGGAGGAGAAGGGATTGCGGCATGGCCATCCCCACTGGGGGGTGATTTCTCGCTTTCTGTCTCTCTGTCTCTCTCTGTCTGCCTGGCAAGTGCACGCACCCTATAGAAAATAACCTCTTAAAAAAGAAGAAGAAGAAAAAAAGGAAAATGTTTAGATTAATTAAGATCTATTGTGAATCAATAAAATGTTTGAGGAAAAAAAACAAAGAAAAAATAATTAAAGAGTTATTTACATAATAAAGACTACTACCTTGTAAGTCAAATCCAGGCATGTGTGGGTGCAAGTCCAGGATCCTGAGAAGAGAATGGAGTAGAAGGGATTGCAGCATGGCTAAACCCCTGGGGGTTGATTGCCCTCTTTTTGTCTCTGTCTCTCTTTTCCAGGGAGCATACACACCCTATAGCAAAAATCTCTCTTAAAAAAAGAAGACATGATGAAATATTGCACAAAATATTTAGTGGCACAGGGAAAAAGCATAAGACATAATATGAAATATACTAGTGTCTTAAAAAGTCAGAATATCAAACAATATGTTCTAAATAATTGTCCAATTTTGTTTAATGAAAACATGAAAAAATATATACACATAACAGACTGGAGGAAATGTAATGAAATATAAGGGTAGTTTTCTTTAGATAGCAATCTTGTGATTGGGTTTAATTTTATTCATTGTAATTTATTTTCTAAATTTTATGTAAAATATGAAATACTTTTATTAGTTGGATAAAATCCAAGGTTGTCCTTTTTAAAAAAACAAAAACAAAAAGCAGATGGGGCAACAGAAATAAAATATACATTTTCTTTCCTCTGGAGAAACAAAACAAAACACATGCATCTGTGTACATACACACACACACATACACACACACTTTCTATTAGCTTAGAAGAGGTAGAAATATAGTCTACTTGCTATTACGCCAATTGGCAGACCCAGCTCTGCACCCAGCAACTCCTGCATTTGGTGAGTAAATGACCTACCTATAATATATCAGACTTCTGACTAAAAGATTAAATAGGTTTGAAAACTGTTTAAAATTAATATTATTTAAGTGTGCTTTTAATAGCACTTGAATATAAAATACATGAAATAGGTAAATACTAGGAGTTGGTAATATATCTCTTCAGAAATTCCAACTGATAATTATTTAAGACATTTAAATAATGAGGTTTCACTGATTCTATTATCTGAAAAATACATGCCCTTATTTAACCTAAGTGAGACAGGGATGAGATATATGACAATAGATTTCATAAAAAGGCCCAACTTAGCAAATCATGAAACTACCTACCAGTCTTTTAAAAAATGCTTAATGTCTTTGTTTATATATATGTTCTAAGAATTACTTTAAAGCTTCATTTAAAGACTGTGCCTCATCTTCCTCTGTTTTCAGCTACTGATAAATAGGAATAAGATTAAATTATGTTTTCATAATTAATTTATTTTGTATTACAGAGGGAATCTCAAGACCTACAGAATTGTATAAATTCTCATTGACCTCAATTATCCCAAGCTGTACTGCTAGGTAGAGTGCTAAGTTTGGAGAGAAGGCATTGAATTATGGCTCAGACTTCAAAAATAGATAGACTGTATTTCAAAAGGTTTATAAAACATTTCAAAATGTAATAAAGATAATATTATGCTATCTCAATACAGAGTATATTAGGTAGAGGAAATTTTAGAATAATTCTCTCAGTCTGTATGTACCAGATGCTATAACATAATGCCCTAGAATCAAAATAATAAGGCTAGCTATATGGAAGGAAAATACCATATAATTTAGCATGAAATATATTTTTTTCTGCTACTAGTTTCTTTCTTTTTTGAGAGAGAGAGAGAGATCTTTTGCTACAGCACTTGTGTGCTTGCTGGAAAGATATAGAGAGACAGAAAGCAAGAAGTACCCCCACCCCCACCCTCTGCAGGGATGGCCATGCCATAGTCCCTTCTCCATTTTCCTTCTGGGATTTTTGGGCCTGCATGCACACATGCCTGGCCTGAATTTCAAGCTTCCAAGTCCAAGACTTGAACCGTGTCGGCCAAGTGGGAGTACAGTGACGTACCCATTACAACATCTGCTGGTCTCATCTGCTTCTAGTTTCTATCTCTAAAGTATGAAGTGGAAAGAAGCATTTCTAGCAGATGTCTCAAAGAGTCCCAAAGCAACACTATGTACCATATGGAAGACACACTCATACACAAATGGGACCAAGGAGATCTGTCAGTGGTAGAGGTAATGGAGCTGGAATAGATGGTGCTTGGCAGTGGGGTGGATAGAGCATTATGGCTTTATGGTAAGAACATTCGGTATATTTAGCCTATGCAAAAGGTCTTTAAGATCTAACCAGATATTTTGTAAGATTGTGACAAAAGTCACAATTATTTTGGAATAAGTAAATTTTAAATGTTGTTAGCTTTAATGTTTCTGTGTTTCATCTTAGGGGCTAGGACATGGTCCAGTCTTTGTATGGTGATGAGACTCGAGGTTCCAAAATGGAAGGGAGTTCTGAGATGCAAGTGTATTGGTGGGAATGAGTGGGGGTGACTCACTGCCCTAAGAAGCAGAATAGCAAGGAATGCTATCTGCATCTTTGGTGGAAGTATGGATTTCAGTCACTGGAGGCATAAACTGGCCTTTACAGGAGAGAACAAAGGTATGGTAACATCAGGGGAGTTGTTGAGAACATATAACATGGTCTGCCGAGAAGTGAATATGTGGGAAAGATGAAGATAAGTGAAATTCTAAAGAAAGGAGCAAAAGAATCCCACAGACAATAGCATGATGTGGGAGTGCTACAGGATAGGTGAGTGAATCAGTGACGCAGCAAGCAGAGCTGAGTCCAAGAATACAGAAGTTATTTATTACAAAAGAGGAAATTTAGAGTTACATATTAAATATGTACCATTTATGTTACCTATGGCACTAACAATTGTTGACATTTTAATGAAATGTTTCAATACTATATATTTATATCAAATTATTTTATTCTAGGGCTTATAATGGTTAAGAAAAATGCTTTATTCTCTGTGATTCCTTAAGTTATATTATGCATGGTTTAGAGTGGTGTTTTCTAAAATACTTTTTTGTTTCTGAAAATGATTTTAAACATATGAGAATTAAATGAGGTAAATTTATAAAGTAGTGAATGGTGGTGCTACAGTTTTAATGTTGTGTCCCTCCAAAATTCATGTTGAATCTGAACCCCCATTGTGGCTGTATTAAGAGGTTGGGCCTTTGGGAAGTAATTAAGTCATGAAAGCTCCATCCTCATAAATGGAATTAATGCCCTTATGAAAAAGGCTGCAGAGAGCTGCCCAGCTCCATCTCTTCTGCTGTGTGAGGACACAATGTTTGTCTCTTTATCTCTCTCTCTCTCTCTTTTTCCTTAGAGAGATTTTTGCTGGAGGGCTTGTTTGTTCTCCAGAGAGGCAGAGAGAAACAGAATGTGAGAAATCATCCCCCACCCCCAGGTTGGATGGTCATACTACAATCAATCCCTTCTCCTCCATTCTCCTCTAAGGATTTTAGTCTTGCATGTACACATGCATGGTATGAGTTTCAAGATGCCAGTTCTGGGGATTGGACCGTGGCCAACTACATGGGAGTCCAGTGATGTAACCATTATGCCATCTACTGGTATCTGTTTGATCTCTTTTTAAACTTTATTTATTTTTTTTTTAAGAAATTTTTGCTATAGAGCATGTGTGCTTGCCTGAGAGACAGAAGGTTAGAAATGGCCACACCACAATCTCTTCTCCTCCAGTGTCCTTTAGGGATTTGGGGCATGAACACACACACACACACACACACACACACAAACCTGGTGTGACTCTGAAGGCACCAAGTCCAGCGCTCAAACTGTGGTCAGCTACGTGGAAATCCAGCAATATAACCATTACACCATTTGTCCTTTTTCTACCTTGTGAGGACACAAAAGGTACTATCTGTGTGCAACAGACACCAACTCTTCCAGTGGCTTGATCTTGGGACATCTCAGCCATCAGAATTGTACAAAACACATTTCAGTTGTTTATGAATTACCCAGTTTAAGGTATCGTTACAGTAGCATGAGCAAACTAAGACAGATGGTCACTGAAAATCTACTTAAACATCCTGTTTTTCTAATATAAGTAAATGACATTAGGAATCATACATCCAGACTCTATTTTTGGTAACTAAGCATAGCTGCTTTGGAGGAGATCCAGAGTTAAGATTTTGCTATACCATTTCCTGAGGTACGTATACTGAAAGACTGAAGCAAACTAAGAATATTGAAGTGATCCATTCTGGTTCACAACAGTCCATAAAAATAAACAAATTTCGGGAACCAGCAGTTAGCGTAATGGCTATGTCGCTGGACTCCCACGTAGTCGACCGCGGTTCCTGTCCCGGACCCGGTGGCTTAAAACTCACGCCGGGCGCGTGTGCGTGCGTGCCCAAGATCCCGAGAGGAGAATGGAGGAGAAGGGATTGCGGTGTGACCATCCCCCCTGGGGGGTGATTTCTCGCTTTCTGTCTCTATGTCTCTCTCTGTCTGTCTGGCGAGCGCACGCGCCCTACAGTGAAAATCTCTCAAAGAACAAAAAAACAAAACAAAAAAAATACAAATTTCCTAATGAAATTACTCATCGCCCTGCTCTGAGACATTCACTCATGGCTGAAGGAGAGGAGAAGGGATTCACATTCATAAATCTCTGTGGTAATCTTCCTGGAGCTTCCTTTGTCCCAATTTACAAAACTTTAACAATCACTCCACGAGTGCCACATTTCCAGCCTTTTACTTAGTTGCTCTTATACTTAATATTCTATATTACTTGTTTTTATTTTTGTTTCTCATTGTAGACTACGAGTTATTTGAAAGCAGCAGCATGTCTTATTCATCTAGGTGTTTCCAACTCACCACACCATGCATAATACATAAAGGTACTTAATGATTGCTGAGTCATTTACACATATTATTTCATCTGTCGACACGGTCACTTGGTGCAGCAGACATTTCTGTGCTTGTTTTACTGATGAGGAAATGGGCCCAAAGAGGTGAGATAAATTGCTTATAGTCACATAGACTTTAGTGGTAGAGTTTGGATTCATAGCTTTTATATTTTACCCATCCATTTGAATATGAATTTTTCTTTTCACACTTAAAAATCCTCTGAAATAGGGATGTGTTTTACCACTGATGGGACATTTAATCACTGTCATTCAGGCAGAATTTTTCTATGAACTTTTGAAGTTTCTGTCACATAATCTATTTCAAAATCTGGTGGGTGTTGAATGAGATACCATTTAAATTACACTTAACATAAAGCCTGGTATGTGGTAAGTAAGTAGAAATGAAAGTACTAGTTATAATGAATGTAGGAAAAGTAGTAGTTAAGGTAATTTTATCATTCTGTCCTTGCTGACACATAACAAGTAAGGTTTGATTATAATAATACACAGGAGGCTAGAACGTTTACCTAAACTTTTCCATGAAGTCCCCTTCCCCAAATGATAGCATGTTGAGTAGGAATTTTAAAGTTCATTAAAGATAGTTGTTGATGTATAGTTTCAGTAAATATTAAGTATCCTGAAATCTCCAGTAAGTGAACTGATACACATGAAGTGCTTCCAGATCTATATCTGCATTTTTAAAATTCAAGTTCAGGGGCCATCAGGTAGTGTTCTATTTAAGGTACTGGACTCCCAGATGGCCAGTTGTGGTTCAAGTCCCAGACCTGGTGGCTTGGGAATCACACCAGGCACGTTTGTGGGCATGCCCAAAATCCTGAGAAGAGAATGGAGAAGAGGGAATTGTGGTGTGGTCATCCTTCCGGGAGGTCACTTCTCACTTTCTCTCACATTGTTTCTCTGTCTCTCTCTTTCTCTGTCTAGCGAATACATGTGCCCTACAGCAAAAACCTAAAAAAAAAAAAAATAAGTTCAAGTTCTAATGTCTTGGGCCTATTCTCTAATTCTTAAAGAGATGCCAGGTTAGTCCTAGCATTTCCAAGAGTTCTAATAAAAATAGACTCTTTTGGGGGCTCAGAGTGTGATGCAATAGTACAATGTGATGCTCTGAGAGGCTGATCCTCATGGAAGGGTTCTGAGTTCACATTCAAATACTTCTTGAGTGTGTTGGGCATGCGCATACTTATGATCTAGTGCTGGCCAAAGCCGGGGTGGACTGCATCACCAAGGCCCTGTTTGGGGTGCTGTTCTCTTCCATAGAAGAAATAAATAAGTAAACTTTAAAAAGATAATACACTCTTTTTATTGACTACACAGAGGGATGTTTTGTTTGTCAAGGGAAACCTTCCATAAATGCTAATAAGGAAGGATGTCCTTCCTGAGCTCATACTAAGGGCAAACCTATTTCTGTAATTGGTGGGTAGTCGCCCTTCTGGGAATCTATTGGTCTATATTCATTAGTTAAGATGCATACAAGCTTATTTGTGTGTGGGGGGTGTGTGTGTGTCAAGAGACACAGGACTAGCAAGGACAATGAATTTTAGGATTGGCTAACATCTTGGCATCTGTACCCATGCAAATTTTTAATCTAGTGTAAAGACACCACGGAGAGATGGGTTAAGAAGAGAAATCGAAAGAGCTAACTTCAGGAAAAGTATTATTCTCTGGGATTGAGTCTGGAACTGAGCAATGCTGGTATGTATGTATGTATGTACGCATGTATCTTTCAGGGGAGAAGGTCCAGGAGAGATAAGCATTTTTTTAATCTTTGCAGAGAACCCAAGTTCTCTTGAAAGTCTGCAAGACTGGCAGCTTTGAGAACAGTGAAGGGCAGCACTTTAAGCACATATATTAACAGTTTGGTACGCATTATCAGAAAAGGTTGTGAAGAGGCTGTCCCTAAGCAACTCCATGAGTAGATGCCATTGGCAGTGGGACATTCAGGTAACACATGAAGAAGTGGGCTGAGCGTGTGTAGGGATTAATGCTCATAGACCACTGTTTATAGCATCCCATCCACACTTGGGAGGTCTCAGTAGGGAGACCTGATCATTTGGAGTCTAGTATAAGCAGGCATTAAAGTGACCAAATTTGTCCTCATAGGACCATGATGCCAGAGGACACTCGAGTACACTAGCTGTTTTGTTACTTTGGAGTTCCTGTTATTATTCAAACCTTTTTGAGTTTCTCTAGTTGTATGCCCCAACGATTTAGGGTGGAGTTAGTCCAGGATAGTGTTGGCACCAATAAAGGACTGTTTGTTGAAAGCCTGCTCATCATTTGCCTTTTTATTGCTACCAGAACAACAATAACTAGAATCACTAAATCTAACACTTGAATAAAGGCCCTTCAGAGGGCAATTACCAAACAGTACACACCAACAGTTCTTGGCAGGAAGTGAAGAACAAGAAGTAAAGAATTACTCTATGAAGGGAAAAATTGGGGGAGTGCTTCAAATAGAAAATATGTAAATTTACAAAATAGGGGGTCCATCAAACAAACAACTATTTTATTTCTCTGGAGAAATAGAAACCACATAATGTTTAAGAATATGCCCAGACTCTTTTAGGAACACTCTATTCAAAATGAAACCTTAAACCAAATTGAGAGACAATAAACTGGATGCTTATCTGTACTGTTTGACCCCGTCTACAAAGGTTGAAATGAACAGTTCTGGCCTATTCTGACAAAGGTCATATTGACCACAAGTCCCATTTCACTGGTCCTTTCTTATTGTTTGGGAATGGTTATTTATCATAGTGAAAGAGTAGACTGGAGGCTTTTTCTTTTCTGTCTAACCCTTAAATCTGACAGCTCAATGCCAATGACCCCTTATACCAAATTTTTATCCAGGAGTGCTGTTTATAGCTGCCCATGTAATTTGAGTAATCAAAATGAAATATGATGTCATACAGTATCAAATGAAGTTCATGAAATAGAGACTCTTAGTTCAATTTGATGAGTTTTTGAGCAATACAGAAAGATCAGAAAGAGAAAGAAAGAAGCTAAGTTGGAATTGGGCAAGTAAGAGATAAGAGATCAAAAGGTGAGGAGCACACAAGGTGTTCCAAGTCTAGTTGACAAATTGGACATAAATAAATCACTGGGACCAGATGGCATTCACCCAAGAGTTTTGAAGGAACTCAAGGATGAAATTGTGGAACTGTTGGCCAAATGTGTAAACTGTTGTTGCTGTCACTTGTCAAAGTACTGGGAGATTGCTGACGTGATTCCCATCTGTAAGAAGAACTCTTGAGAAAACCCTAAAAACAAGATATAGATCAGCAAGACTAGTCTCCCTGGCATAAAAGAAGAGAAGAGTATTAGAACAGGGTCAGTGCCACTGAGCATTATGTAACTAGCTTTCTGATGTAAGCTTTTAAGCCTCATAGTTTAGGTGAAAGGAAATCATACCACTATGCCCTCCATAAGTTCTTCGAAGTATTAAATAATAATACTTTCTTTCTAAAGGCCATTGAAAAGATTTACTTTAATAGTTAGCTGTTTACTAAATATACCTGAGTTCACATGGAGTTGGGGGAGGAAATCTTCCTGTCACATATGAAAAACTAATAATGACCCAACACTCAGACAGCTTTCCTGGGTTCATCTTCTGTAGGGTTGTAAGGAAGTCTTATTTTTGTAAATGAATTTACATAGAAATTTTAAATTTATATATTTTCCCAAGTTCTAGATACCAGGAAAAAAGTTAATCTCCAAGATTTACTGGATAAAGCATAGAAGTACTGAGGTAGCACTTCAAAGCACAATTATAAAATATTAAAGTATCTAGAGAATATAGTCCATATAAAAGACATTAACTTGATTATGGTTTAAAGTTACAATAAAATCTCTTTTATAATTTGGTTTTCATATGAGTATAAAGGCAGCAGGTTGTTCTTTTCCAAAACAGAAAACAAAAAGTACTTTTAAAATGTCAGTAGCTACAAAACTGTTTATAAATGACTATCTATATAAATATGTTATATATATGTATATATGTGTGTGTGTGTGTGTGTGTGTTTAATAACTGACCCGAACATCATCAGAACCTTTCACCACTCCCATCCTCTCTTCACTGCCTTTTTCTCCTTGTTTGGTGCTCTGACTAACAGATTTATTATTATTTTTTTTCTTTTTTCAGATGCCTTTTTAGGCAATATCAAGCATTTTTAGATTGTATGCCTGGAGCTAGCGGTAGGCTAGGTGGTTTTGGAGGCAGGGATTTCAGTAAAGGTTGAAGGGAGGTAGAATTGCTCTATTGGAAACTCTAGTAGAAAAATGGATTTTGTTTTTTGTTGCTTTTTTCCCTTCCCTATGAACAGCTAATGGATTAACAAGAGGATTAAACCTACAGCCTTGGCCTCATTAGCTCCACACAATTTAAAAAACAATAGACTAAATACATACATTTTGTTCTCAAACTACTGCTATTTTCCTAGGAATTTACATGTTATTTATTCAAGCTATTTTTCCAAAAGTCACAAAAAAGAGTTTTTTCCTTAATAACAGTGCCTGTATCTAATAATAATGATATTTAAAAACAATGATATAACAAAGGATATATAATAATTATCTTAAATAAGTAACTAAACATATAGCACTTGCTATGTGCCGATACGGCAGTGTTTTATATGTATTTATTTTACCCCAAAAATGTAGGTACTATAAGTATTCCCATTTTTATAGGTTACAAAATTGAGGCTTTAAGAGGTGAAGTGAAGTAATTTGCCCAAGGCTACATGGCTAGTAAGAGATGGCATTGATTTTTGTTTTTTTGTTTGTTTTTGTTTTAGAGATTTTTGCTATAGGGCGAGTGTGCATGCCAGAGACACAGAGAGAAAGAGAGAGAGAAAGAGAGAAATCACCTCTCAGGGGAAATGGCCACTCTGCAATCCCTTTTCCTCCATTGTCCTCTTGGGATTTGGGGCACCCACATGTACCTGGTGTGAGTTTTAAACTGACAGGTCTTGGATGTGAACTGGGGTTAACTATGTGGGAGTCTAGCAATATAACTATTATGTCATCTGCTAGTCCCAGCACTGGGGTTTTAATCAGGAATTTCAGAATCAGAATCCTTTAGGGTCCTCTCCCATAGCGTGTCCTACAGCAGCTTTTCCCAAACTTCAACGTGAACATGAATCATCTGGTGATGTTAAAATGCAGGTTCTGAGACAACAGATCTGGGGTGAGGCCTGAGATGCCGCATTTTTAACTAGTTACCAGGTATTTTTGGTCTTTGAAGCCACAACCTGAGTAAATTTTAAGAAGTCTTCAAAAATTTCCCAGAAAATGCATATTCTGAAAAAACTGTGCATGGATTTCAAATTTGTTTTGTATCAAAATAAAGTCAAACTTTAATTCTTTAATTCCATCTTTGTTACAAGCATTTTGAAGTCCTCTCATTTTATAATGCTCTTCCTATAGTTCTTTTTGTTCTGGAAAAGCCCATTCTTCCTTCCTTTCTTCCTTTAGAGGGGGCCAGGAACCATGAGATAGAAGAAATGCATAGGAAATTAAAACATACATGTAAATGTTCATGTATAGTCTATATTCTAATACAGCTAAATGATTCCACAGAGGGTGGATTTCATTTAAAAAGGGCTCAGTACAATCCTAAAATTACCTCAGATATCTGAGTGTAGTGCTAATTTTAAAAGCGAGATAGTACTCAGGGACACTTACTGAAAATAGAGAAAAACATGCCTCCATTTCCAAATACATTTAGTTTTCAGATTTTAAGTGTAAACCAGTTCTTCTGATGAAACAAGAATTTCCTTACTGTCTCCTATATTATGATAAGAGTATCCTTTTCAGAGTTCTGGGAGAAAATCTCCAGATAAGGCTGCTAATGAAGAAAAAGGAAATTTTCCCACTTTCTCAAATACTTTTCAGAAGGGAAGTCTAAGGAATGAGCGGGG
This sequence comes from Tupaia belangeri chinensis, assembly GCF_000334495.1. Lineage (NCBI taxonomy): Eukaryota > Metazoa > Chordata > Mammalia > Scandentia > Tupaiidae > Tupaia > Tupaia belangeri. The sequence continues at coordinate 640,032 of NW_006159500.1, read as the reverse complement.
ATGTGCCCACCAAAGTGTTACTTGTCTTTTTCCTGAGAGTCTTGCCCCAACAAATCCCAACTTTCTTAGGTCTTGAAATCTTTTAGCATTAGAGTTCCCGGTCAACATACAAATAATGTGTTCATAGTTAACACCTTAAAGGGAATGAATGGCTTTCCAACCAGGATTGCTAGCTGATCAAGTTCTCTCAAGTCCAACAAGATGAATTATAGGGAAAGGTAGAAATTCCTTTGAGGAAGTTCCATCAAGTTCAATGTGCCAGACTCAGTTTTGCCCAGGTTTGCCTGAGCATATTACTTGACTCATCTCACAGAGTCAGTTATACAGGTTCAGAGCTTTACAATGAGCTGAATTTCCTGCTCTGAATCAGTACAATATGTAGAGTTTTTATTTTTAATTTTTTTTTAGAGCAAAAGAAAACTCCTATTTGGTTTATGAACACCTGTAGTAGACTCCCTGCCGATTCAATGAACTTCAAATTAGCCTATGATTACCAGATTCATTTAGGGGAATATATGTGTGAGTGGTCTGGTAATTATTTGAGACACTTGCAGATTAGGAGGACTTTTAAAAGCTGACTTAAGATGTGAAGGCAGATCCCAGTTTGATTATTTTCTTTTGACTTTCTTTAGATGCTAATAACTGCTAATTAGAGACAGAAAGGAAAACAGTGGTTGGTAATTCACTTTTAGGATATGATTATAATATGGAAGCAGACTGTTCTTTCTCAAAGGCTGAATGAAAGCAGTTCTGAGCATTTGTTAGATATTTTATTGGCTTTGCAAATCATATTAACAGTTTTACATGTAGGTGTTGAATCCGAAGCTTTTCCTTAAATTATGTAACTGGTCGATCAAAATCTAGAAAAACAAAGTCTTAGAAGTGAAAAATGTAGATGAGAGATGACAAAGGTGATCCCAGACTCTCTGGCAAATGCAGATGCGATGACCCTGACATCATAAGTGCATCGACTGCATTGTATTATTACTTAAAACCTTATATGTCTTGGGCTAGATGATGGCACAGTAGTGGAGAACGAGACCCTTATGGGAAAGGTCCTGGATTCATATTTCAGGACCTCTCTGAGCATGCCGGGCATGTACACATGTACCTGTGACCTGGGCTGGCTGAGTCTGGGGGTGGGTCTTGCTGTGCCAGCATGCCCTATAGCAAAAATCTCTTAAAAAATATGTTTACATAATTTAAAATCTGATAGTTTGAGTGCATCCACTCATGTTCTTAAGAAGACTAACGGTATTTTTTTTTAAGATATGCTAAAAATAATTCTGAGGAGAAAACAAGCTTAGATAAAAGCTCAAATACATTAAAAAAAATTAATGATATGGGGCCAGCAGGTAGAGTAGTGGTTAAGGGTACTGGACTCCTACATGGCTGACCATGGTTTGAAACCTGGACTTAGTGGCTTGCTTTCTCACTTTCCCTCTCACTCTCTCTCTCTCTCACTCTGTCCCTCTCTGGTCAAATTAAAATATATACATACATACATTCATACGTACATACATACATAAATAACAAACTTCAATGAAAAATAATTCTTAAAAAAAAGATCAAAGATTCCCAGAAAATATACTATCGGCATCAGATATATAAAATACTTAGATATATAAGTAAACTTCTACATTATCTACAAACTATAACCAATTTTCAAGAATTATAAAATCAGAATTATATCAAATCCTGAGAGTTCAAGTTTTTATTTGAAAGAAACACATAAGTGAAATAAAATTTATATTTAACTTAGTCATACTCCATGTGAGGCAGTGGGTTTAAATACTAACTTATTAATTTACTAAAATATTGCTTTCTTTATCTGACACTTAGCAACTTTGATTGAATTTACCTAGATATTCTATGCATTAGCAGAAAAAACAATTCAGTATAGGCTCTGCAAAAAAAAAAAAAATCAGATAAGATGAGCTCCTCTTGTCAAAAACAATTTATGCTTGGATTCAACAAAAACAGAATAATTGTGAAATTAATGATAACTGATTTTTAAATTGCTATAATTGCAAATCTGTACAATTAAACAATTTTTTTTCAGAATCTAATTCTAATGTTGCTTAACGAAGCAGTAAACAAATTCCCCACACATTTCATATTACATCAGTGAAATTCAGGAAAAGAGGGTCATGTCATGATTTATGGCTTTTCAGAATATAGGCTACATGTGATTTCTGCACATATCCTGAAACCATTTCTTCATTGTTGATGTAATTATGCCTTACTGACTTAAAGATGTTAGTATTTTATATCTAATTAGTAGATTTAGTAATTAATAAGCTTTGGTGCAAGTACTCAGAATTTCTCAAATGATAAAATGATTTAATGCCTAAATAGAAATGATCTACCAAAGTATTCTAAATGTTTTCTATGAAGTTATTGATCTGGTTATGAATTATATTTGTAGTTTATATATTGTCCATTATACTATATAATTTAAAATATTGGGACCAGGGAACCAGCAGTTAGCGTAATGGCTATGTCGCTGGATTCCATGTAGTCAACCGCGGTTTGAGCCCCAGATCTGCTGGCTTAAACTCACGCCGGGTGCATATGCATGCATGCCCAAGATCCTGAGAGGAGAATGGAGGAGAAGGGATTGCGGCGTGACCATCCCCCCTGGGGGGTGATTTCTTGCTTTCTGTCTCTATGTCTCTCTCTGTCTGTCTGGCGAGCGCACGCGCCCTACAGTGAAAATCTCTCCAAAAAAAAATATATATATATTGGGACCAGCAGTTGGCATAATGGCTATGTCGCTGGATTCCATGTAGTCAACCGCGGTTTGAGCCCCAGATCTGCTGGCTTAAACTCACGCCGGGTGCATATGCATGCATGCCCAAGATCCTGAGAGGAGAATGGAGTAGAAGGGATTGTGGCATGGCCATCCCCCCAGTGGGAATTTCTTGCTTTCTGTCTCTATCTGTCTGGAGAGTGTATGCGCTCTATAGCAAAAACCCCTCCAAAAAAAAAAAAAAAGTCATTAAATATCAAACCCTTTTCTCCTTGGTATTAGAATCATATATTCAACTCACTTCATGGCCTGGTGGTAAAGGAAGTCATATCCCACATGGTCGACCCCGTGGTTCAAGTACCAGACCCAGTGACTTGAGCAACATATTGGGTTCATATGCTTGCCCAAGATCCTAAAGGGGGGGAGAAATGGAGGAGAAGGAATTCCCTATGGGGGAAGTAAGTACATGTACCCTATGACAAGAAGGAAAAAGAAAATTACATATCTAAGATCTGAGTGTACCTATGTCTTCCTTTTAAGATTCCAATTTCAGCTTAATTACCTAAGTAAGTACTTCTCAAGTGATACAGTGGAGGAAATAAGTTATTACTGTATTTACTTCTCAGCTGTATAAAATACACTTTTAAGCATTGAAGAACAATCTCTAATTGTTGAATTTTAGAATTTGATGATTCAGTCATTGCTTACCTTATCCATATCCTTTTTGGTTTTATACATTTCAATTTATTTTCTCTCACCTTTCAAACTTTCAGGTTGATTTTTACATTGTTTCACATTCCTATTTCTTTGCTTACTTTGAACACTTTCTTTCTTTGAATTTTCTATATATATGTTCACTCTGGCAAAGGATGTCCCAATCGGAATGGCACAAAATGGTCTGTTTGTATGAGAGCATCTTATGGTTTTACAGAGAAGTACTTTCTGTCTCATGTTTGATACTCTTCTGTATGAAATCAGCATCGATGGGTTCTCTCAGCCTTAGCAGCATCTGGGTTAAAAATCAGTAGTGCAAGGTATGGAAGAAAAACAAGACACTATTTATATTGAAGAAAAATATTTCTATTCTGATTCTCTTTCTCTATTTTAAAGCTTATTTATTTCCTAAGAGAGAAAGAGACAGACAGACACCCTTAAGAGGGTCATCACACCACGATCCTCTCTCAGCCCCACAGCCAGCCAAGATCATGGGTATGCTGGGAGGACTGAGGCAGACCCAGGACGTGAACCAGGAGCCTTCACACATGGTCTCCAGCATCATGCAGCAGAACATCCACTGCTTACGCCACATAGCTGGACTTACTCTTGATTCTCTTCACAACACAAGTTTTAGAGCCAAAATACAATTGATTTAGACTCTATATGCGCATATTCCTGAAATATAAAATGTGAGGATTTTCACATTTTACACTTCTGGAAGGCCAGATATAATACACCTTACTTAGCTAATCACCGAATGAATTACTGAGGCATTGTATCATAGCTTCGATTTGGTGAATGCTTTGGTCAAATGATGACTAGGTTACAAGAGGAAAATATGGATTGATACAAAATTTTCCTCCTAAAAGTGAGTTGCCTTCATATTCTCTCTCTCTCTTTTCAGATAAAGATTCAGAGATTAGTTTATGCCAAAACCAAAGTCCAAGAGCTTTGCTCTTTAAAACTTGGGCACATTTGGCTGAGTCCAGACAGATGTTCTGTGCACTGTTAGGAAAAGTAGTAGATGAGAAAAATGACATAGGTGATCTCAATTATGCAGATTATAATGACTGTATACTGGAGAGAACCTGGAAAATTAAATGAAAAGGCCTTATTGAGGAAAACTAGAACCATATAATGAGATATAATTACACAGAGGACTTCAAGGACATCAGGGAGTCCAGACATGCTTCTAGCTTTCAGAGAGAAATGACAGACTGCCGCTGACAGTAACCCACTACAGTAAAGACACATGTGCAAACAGAGGGTAGATCGTTAACTGGCTTTGGAGAGCCACCTCTAGAGAGGGAACAAGACACACTTCCATCCTCCCTCATTTTTCATAGAAGGAAGGATGTTTCTGCAGTTTCTTATGGAAAGGGGATAAAAGAAAAGAGAATGAGAAAAGGGGGTGATTTTAGCTCATCTTATCCGCTATGTTATCCATTTATCCCACATAAAAGGAGGCAGGGGAATTCTAAGCATAACAGTGAATGGGTTCTTCTAGAAAAATATCAAGAAAGACACTGAAATACCAAGGGCTAAAAGTTAAAAACATTGGACATAAAGAAAAGTTTGGGAAATGAAGAGAAGGAAAGATCTGTCAACTCTTGCAGAAGGCATAAAGGTAAGAAAAGATCAGAAAAATAATCTTTTTCTTAAAAGAAGTTTTGTGATGGGGTATGTGTACTCACCGGAGAGAGAAAGAGAGTGAGAGAAAGTGATAAAGCACTCCCTCCACCATGGGGGTGGCCATGCTACAAACCCTTTTCCTTCATTTCTCCTCAGGATTCTGGCCACTCATGCACATGGGCCCAGCATATTTCTTAAGCTGTCGGGCTGGGGACTTGAACTGCATGGTCAGCCATGTATGATCCACCTGCCTTACCCATCATGTTCCTGGCTTGTCCCAGAAAAGTAATCTTTGAAACAAAATAAATATATAAGAATGACTGGGACCAGCAAGTGGCATAGTGGTTAAGGTGCTGGACTCCCATATGCCCAACACATTTGAGTCCTCGATCCGGTGGCTTGATACTCACATGGGGCAAATGGGCGTGTGTGCCTCAAATCCCAAGAGGAGAGTAGAATAGAAGGGACTATGGCATGGCCATCCTTCCTGGGGAGTGGTTTCTCTCTTTCTTTCTGTGTATCTGGTGAGCGCACATGCCTTATAGCAAAAATCTCTCTTAACAAAACAAAACAAAACAACTGGCTGACAATTCATAACTAAGGAGTTGTTGATGGGTCACTCTAACTTTCACCAGTTCTCTCGTAGTCCTCTCCCCTCACATGAACCTCAAGACCTAATCGCAAACACTAAATGCCTCAAAGCTTTGAGAGTCTGGATGCTGGAATCTGTTCTGAGTTTTCATCCCAGCTCTGCCACTTTGCTACCTGTGTCATCTTGGATAATTTATTTTTATTTAACCTTTCTATGCTTTGGTTTTCTAATCTATAAATGGGAATAATTAAAACACTTAGCACCTTGGGACTCTTGTAAAATTAAAATGAGAAAATGCATTAAGACATAGCACTGTTCTTGGCCTATGATAAATGCTCAATAACTGCCAGATAGTATTTTCATGCTTTTTATTTGATACACTTTAGGATGAGTTACCCTCCCCCACACCTTGAAGTCTTAGCGGCGTAGACACTTGGTCATAAACGCAAGTGGTTAGCCTCGCTCCGGCTCCTCCAAGGACACTGCTTTCCTTTACAGAGGCCCAAAGGAATCTGTTGTGCTTGCCTCTCTTCAGGGGACAGCTCTCTGCCAGTTTCCCCAAGATTCCCTTTTAGTCATCTCCAACTGAGCCTACTCTGGTACATTCTGTGCTACTTTTAAAACTCGGTAAACCAAGAAAACAAAACTCTTGTAAGTGGTCTCACAAGCTGAGAACTGCATGCAGAAATGATTGCAACCTACATGCCTCCAGACACCAAGCGGCAAATACCACCTTGTTCTAAAGTTGTGCCCGAGGTCACAGAGAACCACAGGACGAGTTTCTATTCCAGCCATAATGTACCCAGCATTTGCACTTACCCTCAGATACATTAGATGCATTTGCCTCATCTAGCAGATTAAACATCTAGAGCCCAGGAAACAGTTTCTTGCTAAAGGCTAAATGAGCGAATTTCTTTTGGAAAGGGGACTTAGCTTCTGAATCCCTGAACCTTTCTAGTATTTAGATGGTATTCACTCTTCCCTTCCCTAAAAAATACATTTAAGCTGAGGAATCCTGAGGAAACATGTAAATGTACTTTCCTCAAGTGTTTTGCACATTCTTAAAATGGAGAACAAGGGGAATTGGGAAGGAGGGAAATGCTGAAATGCCATTTTGAACAAAGTCCTTCAATAAAAATAGATCTCTGGAGACATTTCAAGGAAAGACTGCAGGGGGTGAGGGTGAGCTCATCAGTCTTTTAAATCCTGGAACTTTCTTAGTTTTGAAAAGGTACAGGTAAAGGAGCTGGTCCAGGATCCTGTTTATGTTTCTACAAAGGGTAGGACTGGTCAAGGGGCTGCATTTGCTTAAATAGCCCACTCAGGGTTGGAGAGGAAGATCCTGCTTTAGAAATGAATCCCTTTTTTTTGTAGGTTCCTGCCAGTGAGACAATAGTAACCCAATTAAACAATCCCCGAGAAAGCCAAGAGCAATGAAGTGAAAACCAATGAGGTGAAAGCCACTTGGATCATTACCGGGTAAGGCTGCCAAATCAGTCATAGAGAACCCTGAAGAGGGGAAATTTTAATGAGGAGAAAGTCCTTGCCACAGACCTCTGTCCTCAACTCTTAGTTCCACCTGAGCCCTTGCTAGGTAAGTGGTCTGATAAGTTTACAGAATTTGAGGAGTTGGAGCCTCCTTACATGGGAACTCAAACTAAGTTTTCGTGGCCAAGAACAAATAAATCAAAAGCTCCAGATGAACAAAGAAAACCATTTTCTGCCTGTCTAAATGCTTTCATCATTAGCTTTCAGTATCTGATTTTTCCTGGTTGATCCCATCTGGCAACGCAGGTTGCTCATGATAATTGCCCTATCAGATGTCTCTACCCACAGACCCTCTCTTCAGGCAATGCCTCTGTGTAATCCTTCTACATTCCCCTGATACATCATACCTCATAACTCCCAGCCGCACCCCAAGCTGGTCTGTCCTCAGAAGTTATCCAATGCTTTCCAAAGCCCAGATCCAAATATTCTGTTCTGAGATATGCATGGAGCCTGGGTAGCCAGACTGGCCTATAGCACGTGGATGGAAATGACATTCAACAACCAACTATGATACTGGTGTGATATGGGCATGCAAAGGTGACAGCAGTTCTCACCAGGGCTGATGTATACTAAAACACACAGTGGAGTCAGAACAACACAACAGGGTTTTTTGGAAAAAGGGTTAGACTAGGACGTGGGAACCTAGGAAATACAGAACAATTTCTTGTCATAATGGTAATCACATTTCTTGCTCCTAATGGTGACAAGAATGCTGTTGCTCCTCGCCAGTGAGAATATTCAAACACTCATGGTGTGTTGGGCAGCCCATCAAGCATCATGGCTGCCGTGCAGCAGCAGCTTCTTAGTTGTTTTCCTACCACCTCAGTCAGAGACAAGGCAGATTTACACTAGCTGGGCCTCCTTTGAATACATAACCACTCCTCTCAATACACAAGGTTTTGCTCTATTTCCTACAAAATAACCCATAAAGGCATTATGGAATTTTGAGAAGAAATCATGCAAAAGAACTTGTACTTTGCAACATTTCCTTCTCTCAGGGCATAGAAGATTCTAAATGGAAAGCAATGGCATACAGCAGGGCAAAGACTGTTTACCTGAAAAGGTCCAGTTTGCAAATAAAGTTTTGCTTCCATTCACATGCAAGAAATGCGCCCTAGTATTTCATTCACCTTTTCATCCAGCTTCTGTGGCCACATTTTGACAGCAGATTGAAGTCATGGGTATATGAAGAGACACCAGCACAAGAGTGGTGACACTAGAGCCAACTGCACTGGGGTAAACTGTACTGTAAGAAAGGACTAGAGCACCAACAATACATTTTAAAAGATATATTAGCATGACAACCCACTGAGTGTTCTCTTAGCATTTGTTTTGCCTTCCTGAGTGACATGTCATGGTCCATAGCATCTACTATGAGGTTAATAAAAGGTAACTGTGAAGGTTTATAATTTATCAGTAGAAAAAACATCTCCAAATAGAAGCTTTCAAGGTGGTGCTTTCTGCTTCACTAATCATTGACTGTATTCAATGAAAATTCTTCCCATAATTCCTCAAAAGTTTTAAAATGTCAAATAAAGTAATAAGACATCAAAAATGACTCCAGATCAATTTCTAAACTCTCAATCAGTCCTTAGTTGCTGTTTATTTGACTTCATTCCCTTCATCCTTGGTGGAAAGTATACAGGATGCTATAAGACAGAAAGATGTCAGCTGGTGAGGATAAAGCAAACAGTTCAGTACTTAACAATTTTCGAGATTCTCTGTGTGTGTGTATATATATATATGTGTGTGTGTGTGTGTATGCATATATACACACACATAAATATGTATGCATATACACACACACACATATGTTTCTCTTTATTTTGATAGATGATGCACAGGGTTGCTTTATTTTTTATTTATTTATTTTTTTGGTTTTTGCCTAGGGTGCATATGTTTGCAATGGAGAGACAAAGAGAAACAGTGAGAGGTAATGTGAGAAATCACCCCTCATAGGGGATGGCCACACCACAATCCCTTCTCCTTTATTTTCCTCCTGTGATTTTGGGCACACCTGTGTCCAGCCTGATTTCCAAGTCACCAGGTCCAGGATTCAAACCATAGTTAGCCATGTGGAAGTCCAGCACCTTAACCTCTATCACATCTGCTGGTCCTCAACATAGAGATTCTTTCCTAAAAAAATTAGACTAGGTATACAAACAAAAATGAATTTATAAGTGAAATTAAAAATGATGATCCCATTAAGCTCCCTGAGAAAAAGTATTTTTTTAAAAAACTGAAGTAAATTTGCTGTTCATGTGACTTGTTTATACTGATAGACACTACATCATGTTCCAGATCAGTCTCTAAAGCTTTAATGTATGACTCCAGTATGCGTTTCCTGGCTGTCATAATATCTGCTGGACGTGATCACTGAGAAACTTCACCAGAATATGGGCAGAGTTTAGCACTGGCATTCAGCTTCTGGATGCTCAGTCCCCCTGTGAGTGTGCTGCTCTGTGCTGGAGATGCTAGAATTGGGGCCAAAGCCATAAACCCACTGCCGTCCTCTCAGTGATTCTGTACTTGCTCCAAACCTGGGCTTGGTCTTTAATTTCTCTTTAAGGAACCACAGCCAAGGAGCAGCTGGTACTGTTTACTCGCTTGCTGCACCTGTAGTTCTGCTTTGCAAGGCGTAGAAATGGATTTCCTCCACAAAACATGAATTTTCTAGAGCCTGCAGTTCGCCCATCATTCATGGGTGTACAATACATCAAGAGCAGGAAATGGGAAAATGGCATCATTAGTGGGCTGTTGAGGCTATTCTATTTTGCTTGCCTTTAAAATTAATCTCTTCCTGTTCACTACTCAGTGAGGAAAACATCTTCTTTTGAAGATGAATTAACTGAAAAGTGCACAGAGAAATATTAGGTTGGGAACGTCACCACCTTGAACATCCTGTCCCTGGTGAACCTGAACACTAGCTGGAGGCAGAAGCTAGACATTTCTGGTTACCAGATTGATGTCAAAATTGATTTCAGAATCTGCCATTCCAGACTCCTACTTGCAACTGGAAGCAGTTTGACCGTTAGCATTGAGTTAAAAAAGTGTTCTTGAATTTTTCAGTTTCCTAGATGTGCCCTGATATTTTAGGAGCTGAAGCTTGAGTATTGCCTAGGTCAATCCTTGTTTTGAGGATCACTTATTCAGCACCCAGAGGCTTCAGTTTTGAGGACTGTGGAAACAGGAATGCTCCCTGCTCTCAAGAAGCTTATAGTCAGGCTGGAAAGATAAAGCCAGCACACAGAGGTATTAAAGTTGTATGCCTAATTGTGTAATAACTATTTTGTGTACGGTAGGATATGAGAGGAGCAATTGATGTGACGAAGTGGTTGGAAATATCTTAATGAAAGTAGGAGGGCAGGAGTTGGAATGGCGCGATCTAGTGAGGTGGAAAGAAGGATAGCGCAGCACACCTCTGGGAGGGGCACAGCAGGGGTGAAGTCATGGAGGGTTCCAGAGCACAGAGCGCATCACCAGGCAAACATTAGGTGCTCAGTTTGCACTTATGTACGTGAACCAAAATTAAGGCAGACTTTTAGTTAAAGTATCATGTTTTTTGTTTCATGGCTTTTATTTTTCCTCTGAAATATAACCCAAATATCTTCCTATTTTAGAACTTTTCCATTGCCTGTTAAGATATTTCCAATGGATGGGACCAGCAGATGGTGTAATGGTTACATCACTGGACTCCCACATAGTTGCCACAGTTTGAGTCCTGGAACTAGCTGCTTAAAACTCATGCCAGGCACACGTGCATGTGTGTCCAAGATCCTGAAAGGAGAATGGAGAAGAGACCGTGGCATGGACTTCCCCCTGGGGGATGACTTCTCGTTTTCCGTCTCTCTAGCAAAGGCATGCACTCTATAGCAAAAATCTCTCTCTCTCTTTAAAAAAAAATAAAAAAGATATTTACAACTGAATTGTTTGTAATCCCTCAAACTCACTATGACCGGAATAAATATAACATCTTTTCTTTCAGAGTACCCTGTTAAGGTTTCTTGATAGTTTTTGCCTTACTATTCTCCAATATCATAATTTCTAGAGCTGTCTTGTGTTTTGTCCTATAACGGGAGCCACCAGTCACACGTGGCTATTGAGCACTTGAAATGTGTCTATTGCTACAAATTAAGACTATTTTAAATATATTGGGTTAAATAAATATTACTAATAAATTTAACCTGTTTCTCCTTTTTTACTAGAAAATATAAAATTTTACATATTGTATCTACATCTACATCTATATACAGTGCGTGTGTGTGTGTGTGTGTGTGTGTCCCCACTCCCAGTTGTGGGGTCTGTATGAATTTGTGTCCAGAAAAGCTAAGTACTGATCATGTAATTTTTTCTATAATTCACCTCCGTATTTACTTATTCAGGGTAGATGCTTTCATTCTCCACATTTTACAGAGGAGTAGACTGAACGGGAAAGGAGTAATGTACTGGTAAAGGATAGTGAAGGATTTGTACTCAGGCAGTCTGATGTTACATCACTGGACTCCCACATAGTTGCCACAGTTTGAGTCCTGGAACTAGCTGCTTAAAACTCATGCCAGGCACACGTGCATGTGTGTCCAAGATCCTGAAAGGAGAATGGAGAAGAGACCGTGGCATGGACTTCCCCCTGGGGGATGACTTCTCGTTTTCCGTCTCTCTAGCAAAGGCATGCACTCTATAGCAAAAATCTCTCTCTCTCTTTAAAAAAAAATAAAAAAGATATTTACAACTGAATTGTTTGTAATCCCTCAAACTCACTATGACCGGAATAAATATAACATCTTTTCTTTCAGAGTACCCTGTTAAGGTTTCTTGATAGTTTTTGCCTTACTATTCTCCAATATCATAATTTCTAGAGCTGTCTTGTGTTTTGTCCTATAACGGGAGCCACCAGTCACACGTGGCTATTGAGCACTTGAAATGTGTCTATTGCTACAAATTAAGACTATTTTAAATATATTGGGTTAAATAAATATTACTAATAAATTTAACCTGTTTCTCCTTTTTTACTAGAAAATATAAAATTTTACATATTGTATCTACATCTACATCTATATACAGTGCGTGTGTGTGTGTGTGTGTGTGTGTCCCCACTCCCAGTTGTGGGGTCTGTATGAATTTGTGTCCAGAAAAGCTAAGTACTGATCATGTAATTTTTTCTATAATTCACCTCCGTATTTACTTATTCAGGGTAGATGCTTTCATTCTCCACATTTTACAGAGGAGTAGACTGAACGGGAAAGGAGTAATGTACTGGTAAAGGATAGTGAAGGATTTGTACTCAGGCAGTCTGATTCTCAGCTACTACATTATGCTATAGTCATTCTAGTAAGAAAACATCAGGGTCTTGACCAAAGGAGTAGCAGTAGGTTGGAAAAGAAAGAATGAATTAAAGAGACAGCATGAAGGCAAAATTAATATATCTCGGTAGCCAATTTATTGTGTGACATAGGGAAAAAGGAGACAGAGCTAACTCCCAGGTTCTTAGCTAAGAAAATGGAGTCAACTACAAAATAGAACACACATAGGGAAAGTATGTTGAAAAGGAAGAGGATACATTTCACAGCCAAGTTTAAAGGTATCCGAGAGAAATCTAAGTAGAAATGTCCAGCAGACAGCTGGATACATAGAGGTGAAATTTGAGGAGATATTTAGGTTAGACATACCAATTTTCTTCATTTTATTTTTTAGCCCCCACTCCCCTTTCTGGTACCTTTTAAAAAAAGATTATTTATGGGACCAGCATATGACGTGGTGGTTAAGGCACTAGACACACCCACATGGCTGACCACAGTTTGAGTCCTGGATTTAGTGACTTGCTTTCTCACTTTCCCTGTCTCTCTATGATCAAATTAAAATACATGAATGAATAAATAAGATTAAATAAATAAATATTTTTTAAAAGATTATTTATTTATTTATTCCATGAGAGAGAGAATTGGGGAGAAAGAAAGACAGAGAAAAGCACTCCCAACAGAGTTCTTGTCATAATGTCCCCTAGCCACAGTCAGCTCAGATCACCTTGTGCATACAGTGAGACCAAAGAACACGAACCTGGGACCTTCCCATGAGGTTCAACATTGTAGAGTGTTGATTACCACTGCACCGCTGCAGCTGGCCTTCTCTCTTTCCTTATGAATTATCAGTATAAGGGAGCCTCATGGTAGAAGTAAATTGTTCTTGACTTGAACACTAAAGATCCTGTACAATGCGGCCCCAAGTTTTGCTTCAGCTAAACTGAATTATGTACCTGACCTTGGTATTAGTTGCAGTCCATAAGAGGGATCTAAACCATCATGCCACAATTTGTGAAATCTATGACTTTCCCTAAGATTTGTAGAAATTTGTGGGACAGTAGGGAGGAGAAAAAAAGGTTTCATTAGTAGGTCATTTCAGTGATTAAACTTAACATTTTCACAGATTGAAAAACAAAAATAAAATCCCTCTGTCAGCCATTAACAGACGGCAATAGCAATTACATGTGTGGAGTCACTTTGGATTTATGCACAGTTAGGGATTTGGTTACCTAAGCTGTGACTAAAGGGGCATCTGATTACTTTCCTCTAGCAAAACTTACCATCCTGCTAATGTGGTCTCTGTACTACAGCTAGTTAACCCAGTCATGGAATTCTGCCTGCTGTCTTAATTTCAAGGAAAAACAAACCCAACAACAAAAATCAAACTAACCAACACAAAAATATCAGTCATAAAACCTTACTCGCACAAGACATTTGTTGGAGGAAATGAAATACAGACATCTGAGGAGATGGAAGGACTCACTCTAAGGATGAAATAACATTTCGTGTTAGAGATGCCTATTGCAGAAAGTCTCTCAGATTTAGTGTTAAACTTGAGTCTTTTAAAAAATCTTTTCTGTCTTCTTTATCTTCTCCCATTCTCTCAGTAGCAAATCTCAAGCCTCCCATTCCCTTAAGTACAGCAATTTGTCTCTCTCCAGCTCCTACCTCTAGTGCTGTTTTAGGCCTCCCTTCTGTATCCCTTGTCTTTCTGTCTCTCATCAAGACCCTTTGCAAAAGGAAGGTAAGTGGTACTATGGTCCTTTGTTTCAGAAACTCTTGTTCCAAAGTCTTTACTTCTTCTCATTTCTTATCAAATTCTTAACCAATTCAAGGTCCAATTCAATTCAAGGAAGCAGGACTTCCCTGTTCCCCTTCCTCATCTAAACATACTCTCTATCCATGGAATTCTGACACGGTTATTGGTGCCCCCACTTTTCTTTGAGATAAGAGCTACTGTGTACATGCTTCTTATACCTATTTGTTTAGAACTCATTTAAGGTTGGGTTCTATGTAGTTAACAGCACTCATCATTTTGATACTAACTGGATAAATTGACCTCCAACTCTGTGCACATGGAAAGAAATAATCAAGAACCTGATATATACTTCTCTTGCTTCATTTTGGGTAAACTTACAAGGTGATCTCTAGAATGACCTTGTTTGGAACAAAAATAGTGAATCAATAATTCTTCTGTAATTATATATCTGAAATCCCATCTACACCCTGTTATGCCTCGTAAGTGGATTTCAGATTTGCCTGGGAAACAGATTGTGCTTTGCTGCTGCATTTACCCAGTGGATCTGCTAATAATTTAGGAAGTTGGGCAAATATGATGCAATGTAACTTGTAATATTTGTTTGCTCTCTCAGCTGTGATTTTAATCCCCTAAATAACAAGCTTAGACAACACATTATTAATATGCTTTGTACTGTTTATCAATATTTACTTAGATTTATTTTGGAAAAATAATCCAAATGGGGGCGATTTAACATAATTGAGCATTAAAACTATTTGATTTGGTACTCACTGTTTTCGAACACACATATTAAATAAACAGAAGAGTTATTGATGCAAACCTGTTTGTTCCTGTCTATGATGGGAATTTAGAAAGGGAAGTTCCTTCATTCAGGCAAAAGTAAGTCAATTGAAATACAATTGTTTTGCTTCTTTTATTTGAATGTACATTTTGCACAAGTCAAATATTAGATATTTGGGGAAGTCATGACATATTTTCCTATGCAAAAACATGTCATGACTTTCTCTATGACCCAATAGATAACGTATGGCCTGTCAGCTAACTTGACACTGAAGAACAATACATGGTTTGTATCCTAATTCCAGTTTTTGCACAGTGAGTATGCAACTCTGTATCTCCCTTCTTAAAAATTCTCTCTCAGGCTTTGAAGACTACTAAGCAGAGCTATATGGATGAAAATACATTTTATAGATTAATCACTTGAGCTCTATAAAATGTGTTTGGGAAGAATATTTTAAAATGTTTCAAAATCCATGGATTTATTATGACAGATGAATAAAGATCAGAAGGTAGTAATGATTTATGTCCACATTAATAGATTGGAGAGTAGCATAATGAGTGGGGTCTTGTGTAGACCTTGAACAGTAGGAACAAGCAATATTTGAAGTTTGAGACCTTATGTCCAGAATAGGTACACCTGATCTTTTTTTCTTCTCACCTGTGAGTACCATGGGAACAGAGTCTAATGTTTTCCATCACTAATAGTATCCACAGCCTCTAAAAAGTGTCAGCCCATGGCATGGTGGTTAACGTGAGTGGATCCCATATGGCCAATTGCATGATTAGAGTCCTAGACCTGGAAGCTTGAGAAACATGCTCAGTACATGTATATGTATGCCCAGAATTCTGAAAGGGGGAGAAAAGGAGGGGAAGGGATTGTAGTATGGCCATTTCCCAGAGTGAGTGTTTTTTCACTTTCCCCTGTGAGTGTGTGTGGTCTCTGGCAAAACTTAACAAAAATGGCTGAGATATGCTAAACCTTCCATAACCATTTCTAAATAAATGAAATCTAATTGCAGTTTTAAAAAATTAGTCCTCTAACATGTAATTCATTACATTATTATTCTTTGACAACTCCTCTGTTTTAACATGTAGCCAATTCTGTATATTAAAACTACTTTGGTCTTGTTCTCTTTTCTTGATGAAAAGCACCTGATATCTTCTGATCTTTATTCACCTATCATAACACCCTCATGGGGACTTCTAAAACATATAATAATTATCTTACCATCTCTATCTAACTCATCAATACCATGTGATTAAAACAATTTAAAAGTGGGTTAATTCAAACTGACTTTAGAATAGAAACATCATAGAAATCTCATGTTTGACTCTTGCCCTTAGTTTGACCAGAAAGAATATGTGATCTGCCTTTGCTCTCCTTTTCTAGGGAGGTGGTGCCTTTAAAAGGGGTAGTGGTGAGAAGAGATTCATCAGAGATTTTCTTTATTTTTATATCCTTTCATTACGTGGAGATGGTATTTACTTGAGTTTCACTAGAGTAAAGACTTGCAGATATTCTTTTTTCTAAGGTCATTTTATCAGATAAATAAAATAACCTTGTTATTTGCCCAGCTTCTATTTGCTCAGGGCACTTCAAACTTTAACTCTGTGTTCCAGAGTTGAGCTGTCAGATCACTGAATTAAAATAATCAGTAAACTGGGGTAATGTAAAAATGTTGGTTTACAAATTTAGTAATCATTAACAACTCATTTAGTTGGCTATCTGTACAAAGCCTGAAATCACAAGTGAAAACATGTGGAGTAGAGAGCCACTCATAAGAATCAAAAAGGACTTAAAACTTCGGATCCATTCTTAGTTCATCAATAGGACCCTCACAATTCATTGGTGGGATGTAGGCCAACTTTTGAGAATCCCTACTCTGCAGGAGAAAGAAATCTAAACTCATACCCAACAATCTTTTCCTATTGCTCTGGCTGAGCAGAGAAAAATGAAGTGACACTCTTACTTAATTGTATGTCTCATTAAGGATAAATGCTTCATTGGCCTAAGGATTTAGATTCATCAAAAAAATTGATTAGTTTTATTGTATTGGGCAGCTAACTGCTTCTTCAAATAAATGCTAGCTAAATGAGGAACTGAATAAAAATTGTTCCATACTATTAATATAATCTGGATGCAGTTTACTTTATATAAAGTACCTATCTCCTGAAATTTTAACATCAGACTTTCTACTGTTCTATTTTTATGACACTCTCTCAATTTACATATATGTAAACCAATATACAAATTATAATATTGTATTTTTATGTGTGCATATGTATAATTTTTTAAAGTATTAGCAACCCCAGTCTTTTAGTTCCTTCATTTTCCACCTTTATTCTTCCACTTCATTTTAGTTCCATCTTGTCTGCTCTTTCTTCCCTAACCAGTCTAGCTTTCATTGCTCATTACTTAAACTACTCTCATGGATATTCTTTTACCCCCCAGTCATTCCATCTTACCCAGCAGGTAGAATTCCTGCTATGGTTTGAATATCTCCTCCGAAACTCATGTTGGAATTTAATTGCCATTGCAAATGTTGAGAGTTGGGACCTTTAAGAGGTAGTTAGGTCGTGATGACTCTGCCCTCATGAATGGACTAATACCATTGTCACAGGAATGGGTTTCTAATGAAAAGAATGAGTTTCATCTGATTTCCATTCTCCATTTCCAGCACTTGCTTCTACCTTCAACCTTCCACCACAATGACACTCACCAGGTGCTGACTCCATGCTCCTGGACTTTCCAGTCTCCAGAACCATGAGCTAACTAAATCTCTTCTTTATGAATTTTTGTCTGTGCTTTCTTCCATAGCGGCAGAAAATGGGCTAAGATGATCTCCAACCATGGATCAATTTAAATATCTGACCTTCAGATCTAACTAACCGTAAGTCACTGATTAATACCAGAGAAAAATATGGTTGCATAGACTAAGGCCATTATAAATTTGTGGTATCCAACTTCAGCTTGGCTCTCAATCTTGCCCTGAAACTTCTTGTTATGGGTACTTTGAGGAAAGCAAGAATCCTTGTCTAAGGATTTATTGAGAAAGTGTCCCCAGGAAAAGGGGAGTGAGGAAAACAGGATAGGTAAGGCATGGGTAAAATGCTAACTGCTGATGTGTTCTTCACTGAACACAGTAGCCTTTTGTGTTCTGTGGAAAGTGATGGGGCAAGCTTTTTAAACCTCAAAGTCAGTCAGTCATTGGCTATGGGATACTATGAGGGTGAGGATGAAGTTAGGGTTGGGAAGGCTTAATTTTCTGAAGCAGTTCTCAATCCCAGAAGGGGGTGGCTATGAGCCATTAGTAGCCAATATGCACACTACAACCAATGTAGAAAAGGGGACCTAGAGGTGGGGAACCTACAGCAAGCTATGCACCTTTTAAATTTCTCTAGTAAATTCTCTTTCTTGTAGTCAAGAGAATACAAGAATTTATTCCTCTATCTCTCTCCTGCCCCTGGCCATATAATTTTTCCTAATCACTCTCAGCAGAAGATCTTGCCTCCTATTTTCTCAGAAAATATGAAGGTTCTCAATTGCAAGCTCTACAATGACTTCCTACTGCTCTAAATGTCTAAATGTCTTAATGTGTTAAGGGTCCAGAGTGATCTAAGCATCTGTTATGGCTAAAACTTCTGCTTTAGTCACCTGCATCCAGTAATCTCACCATATCAAACCTCTAGCTGTGCCTTTGAAATCATTCATCACCTGCACCTTCCCTCTTCAACCAAGACTTTATTTTTAAATAAATCAATATGCTTACATGCCCTTTTTTTCCCCCCACAAGTCCGATGAAGTTCAGATTAATCAGTGATCACAACCATGGATCTTCCATCCTGAATTTTTAATATTGGTTCATTTTTTGGTTGGTTGGATTACAAAATTCAAAATGATTCTGAAAGAAGGGACCAATGCACTATGTACATGCTTGCTCAACATGTCTATGGGCTTACATATACTCCTCAGATATACTTGCAAAATAATTCAGCTGAGTATAACATTCTTCAGTCAAACTTATTTTATCTCATAATTTAGTAGACATTATTCTACAGTCTGATATGGAGTGTTGCTACCAAAAAAAAAACCTAAGGATCCCCTGACATTTATTGCTTGTACTTAGTTGCCATCTTTTAACCTAATATGCACATACGATATTTTAGAAAATTACAGTAATTTACTGGGATTCACCTTGATGTCAACTTGTTTTATAGCAGATTTTTTTTGAGACTCAGTGTTCTCTTTTCTTTTGTAAATTTAAATTTGACTTAATTTCAGGAATTTTTCTTCTATTGTATTTATGAATATATTTTTCTTACTTGGAAATATCAATTAAATCAATTATGTATGCATGAGATATACCTTTTCTCTCATTTGTGTTATCATCTCCTGGTTTGAAATCATCTTCCTATTTCTTTAATGTATTTGTCTCCTCAATTTTATGTTATCTACCTCTGGACTTCAAAAAATGATATTTATGCTACTTTTGTTGCTTTTAATATGGTTTTCATTCTTTTTTCTATTCTCTTTCTCTTCCAAGCTCTGTCAGTTTCTATTTTATATGTCTTTTTAACTTATAATTTCTTCCTTGAAATATAATGTGCACTAAAAGTACAATCAAGAGATTGTTTTTGAAAAATAATGTTCCTCTGATTTTTTTTTAATTAAAATACTAAAGTTTGACATTTCATTAAAAAATGTTTTGAGAGATTTTTGCTATATGGTGGGTGCACTCCCCAGAGACAAAAAGACAGAAAGACAGAAATTAAGATATCACCCCCCAGGAAGGATAGCCATGCCATAATGCCCTCTTCTCCATTTTCCTCTTGGAATTTTGGGTACATACATTCACGTTCCTGGTGAGAGTTTTAAGCAGCTGAGTCCCGGACTCGAACTGCGGTTGACTACGTGGGAGTCCAGCAACATGAACATTATGTCATCTGCTGGTCCCAACACTTCTTATGATATCATTAGTACTTTTTTTCTTTTGTACGTATTTATTTATGGTGATTTTTAATAAGAGACAAGGGAGAAGAGTGGAGTGAAAATGTGTTTACTCTGGCATATTTAAACAGATGTTTTTGAGACTTAATTTTTAACATTTAAAAATTTTTGTATGAGGGAAGTGATCAATTTAACTTGGCATAAATACAATGTGAGACTCTCAAACTAAACAGATCTTTGATAAACATATGAAAATGAGAGCTCTGAATAGAATAGAGGAATCTGAACTGGTTAAAAGTATCAGCAGTCTCTCTTGAAAGATGGTAGACATAAATACCAGAGACTCACTAATACAAATAATTACTAGTTACCCCAATAGCCAAATAGATATATCATCAATTAATATATCTGTTGTCTTCAAAAGTATCATTTAACGTTTTGATATTTTACAATTTTTTTTTTAATCAATTGAGAGTTATGCTGAATGGATCCTGCATGTCCTCTGCTGTCAAGTTCTTATGGTTAAAGTGGGCAAACCAGAGAAGCGGCACTTGTGATAGAATTTCATTTTAACAAGGTTCATTATATACTTGCCACAAACTAGAAATGCTAAGTTGTTAATAGTTTTCCCAAGGTTTTGCTCTTCAAATGAAGCTTCAGCAAATTTCATTTTATTTTAGGCATTCCAATTACGCTCATAAGTATGAAAAAACCAGGCTGTGACCGTATACTTATCAGCAGAAGAGTTATTAAACCCATCTAAGTTGTGACGATTACACCTAACTTCAGGTCAAACAAATCAAGTGTAGCACATTTACAGGAAGCACAGCTGGCAGTCTTTCAGAAGGATCCGTCATTTCGATTATCCTGTGTGGATGACAGCTCATCAGTTACAACACTTGTCATCGGATTGATTCTGGAAAGATTATGGCACTGCCCAGGCAGACACAATATGTATACTCAAATATAGGATAATGTTTAGTTTTTTCTTTCCTTTTTCTTTTTTTGGAGATGTTTTTGCTATAGGGCATGTGTGCTTGCCAGAAAGACAGAGAGAGACAGAGAGACAGAAAGAGAGAAATCACCCCCCAGGGGAATGGCCCTGCAACAATCTCTTCTCCTCCATTCTCCTTTTGGGATCTTGGGCACGCACACACAAGCGCCAGCATAAGTTTATGCCACTATGTCTGGGACTCGAACTTCAGTTGGCTATATGGGAGGCCAGCGACCTAGCCATTATGCTAATTGCTGGTCCCAGGATAATATTTAGTTTTAATAATATTGATACATGTTATCTGTAATCATTACAGTCAGGGAAACTGATTTAAAATAGTCATCTGGAAATTGAACAAGAAGGTACCTACTCTGAACTTGGTATATCAATCCAAATCCCATGGCTAATACTTCCATCATGCAGGCCCTCACTAAAAGATATATTTTGTCCAGATATATTCTGATCTAGGTATCAAAAACAAGGTGCCATTAAAAAACATCTTTGTCCTGGGACTAGCAGTTGGCATAATGGCTATGTCGCTGGACTCCCATGTAGTTGACCATGGACCTGGTGGCTTAAACTCACACTGGGCATGTGTGCATGTCTGCCCAAGATCCCTAGAGGAGAATGGAAGAAAAGAGATTGCAGCATAACCATCCCCCCCCCGGGTGTGTGTGTGTGTGTGTGTGATTTCTTGCTTTCTGTCTCTCTGTCTCTGTCTTTCTGGTGAGTGCATGCACCCTATAGCAAAAACCCCTAAAAAATAAAATAAAATAAAATGAAATGAAATGAAATGAAATGAAATGAAATGAAATGAAATGAAATGAAATAAAATAAAATAAAATAAAATAAAATCATCTCTGTCCTAAGAAAAAAATTGGATTCTTGAAACACAATCTTCTCATGCTAGTCCCATGTTTCATATTTTAAATAACAATTTCAATATGTGTACATGTATGTATCTACAGTGATGTACATGCACCTGTATACATGTGTATACTAAAATATACACAGACACCCATACCCACCTCTGCTGATCCTAGGCAACAGTAAAACTAAATATAAACAGGATAAAACTAAAAGCAAAATGAAACATTATAAAAGGTTAAAACAAACAAACTGTGAAGAGGTTAGGACATGATACTAAAAATAAGGTCTATGAAAGAGCTATCACACCAAAGAAATAACACATAGAGTCTTATAGAGTGAAATCTACCAAGTCATTTCAATGTGCATGGTTCTCTAGGAAGATAGAGGTCAAAGTCCATCTGATTTAGCTCAGAAACAATCACTCAATCCTGTGACTACTGGGGGATACCAGAGCTCTTGGATTTAAAAAATTTTTGCACCAAAATAAACAGACTTTAATTCTGCTTTCCACCACTTTTGGAAGTCCTTTCATTTTAGACATGAACTTTATTTTCTTTCAACCATTTTCCCAGTCCTGGGACTTCATTCCGCTACCCTGGTGCTCCTTCCCATTGCTATCATTGGTGTATTTTCTTCCTAATGACCCTGATGAAAACTATAGCACATGTAAGCCCATGGGCATCAGCAGCTGCTGAAAAGAATGGGAGGAGCAAGTCAGGATAGACTGTTTCATGCAGGTAGAGCAATTTTCTTCAACTCTGATCATTGTCCACCACTCTGAGGATTTCTGTTCCACCTGTATGCCATCTGCACTTATTGTTGACTTAATATTTTTTTAATTGCTGCACAATTAAGCTTACAAAATATAAATAGAAAATGGTACTACTACATGAATAGTAGCATTGCTCAACATAAAAAAAAAACAGTAAATATGAATACAGTGTAGATAAAACAGTTTTACCAAACTGTGAGTAGATACCCTTGTGTTCAGAAAGTTCTGAGCAAGATCTTGTTTTGTTAGTTTAATTCCCGTTTCTGTCTTAGAAGTGTTCTGGTGTTAAATATTGATTTTGTGCAGAATATCACTTTTTGGGGCTTTCCTGTTCTTTGTGTCTGAATGTGTTTGACTTCAGAAATTCAGAAATTTGAGTTTACTGAACTAAAAAAAAAATATATGTTCTTAATACTGAATTAGATTGAGAAGTTTCATTTACTAGGTGTAACAACTGTCAAGTGTTTAAAAGTGTTTAAAATGTATTATTGCTAAACAAATACTTGGATTTTAAGTTTGGTATAACCAGATAGTTAAAGGAGAGTTGAAAATAACTTTTCTTTGTGGTTTTACTTCATCTAAAGCTGCATTTTCTTTGCATTTAAACTTATCTCTCACAGTGCATTTTCCATAATTTGGATAACTCTGACTTAAAGGATAATCTCTATGGCAGAGGCCACACAAGTGACTCCTCACATTTTTCTTAAATAATTATGAACATATTTGATTCATTCAGGAAGATATCTTTGGTAGAAGTAAATAGAAAATTTTATTTTTGAAAAATTAGATTCTAGGTCTGCAGGTGGCTTAGTGGTTAAGGTGTTGAACTTTCTCATGGCTGACTGCAGTATGAGTCCTGTACAAGGCAGTTTGAAACTCACACTGAGTTTGTGTGTGTGTGTGTGTGTGTGTGTGTGTGTGTGCATACCCCACATCCCAAGAGGAGAATGGAGGTAAAAAGGATTGTGCTATGACCACCCCCCCCACACCAGGGGAGGGGGGTGATTTCTCACTTTCCCTCTATCTTTGTCTCTCTATCTCCAGCAAGCACATACACTCTGTAGCAAAAAATCTCTCAGGAAAAAGAAAGAAAAATCTGAGCCTCTCCCTTACTTTTAACATTCCCATGGGTTTCTTCATAATGTCTTCACAATATACTGCCATTTCTTCATTCCATGTTATCGACTTATAGTAGTATAAGGACTATTGTCCTAAACAACACAAAGTACTGATGCATAACATTCATGGGAATTAAACAGGACTAACTCCTTTTGGTAATTCATTCTTGAGAATTCATTAAAATGCAAGATATTTTAGAAAATATTCTTTTAAATTATTTATAACTTTTACACACCCTTAGGGCAGAATAAAGGGGAAAGGAATGTCTAGTTAGAAATTTAAAGGATGAAAAGTTATTCATATTTTGAAATTACCCCATTTAGGAATAATTTAATCAACTCAAATAAATGTTCTCTAATTTTGCTTTCATTAATAAGATGACTAAGTCGGATGTAGCATGCAAAAAGCACATGCCTCATTGTGATGAAAGTGTTTTTCAGACAGGATGCTGAGAACTCTATGAATTTAAAAGAAACCTTCTTAGGGAAACTGTGTCTGTCTAATTAAAACAGATCTTTATTAACTCTAGGGTGACAAGAGCATTTCTCATTTTCTCCACTTTTTTCCCCTTGCACTTTTTTGTCACTTTTGTTGGCACAGATGGCAAATCGTGTGTCAGAGTTGCAAAGGGAGTAATTTCCACAAAGTGACAGTGATTAGTGATTCACTCGGGACTTGAACTAAGATCACCCCAACTCTCCATCTAGTTTGTTCTGTACCTTGTATGGCTGTTCATTCATTCATTTATTCATTCATTCAATACTTGGTGTAGTGCAGTAACATCTTCAGGGGATTGTAAAATGAATAGGGGTTTAGAGCTCCACACTCTGATTGATAAATCATAATACCACGGTTCTCATAATGATGTGGTTTTCATATCATGATAGCATTCCAACCAGAAAGAAAAAAATGAAGTAATTATTTCAGTAGTGGGTCATAGTAAAATATTGAGGTCATTTCTGTAAGTGTTTCTATATGCACAGGTCACAGTGCAACCAGCTGAGTTGCAGTGAACTCATTGTTTTCCTGGATTTCTCTCCATTCATTTAGGTTCCTTCTGCCTGTGGCTGGGAAGTGTTCTGGTGTTAAATATTGATATGGTGCCGAATAAGCACCTATGTGCCCTTATGTTAGTGGCCTTCTTGCTCTTTTATGTACATATGTGTGACGATAGGAATATACTGCCCGAAAGAATACATATTTCTAATATTATATTAGAATGAGGGGGTTCCTCTTGATGTTTAGAAGGCAGAGGAAAAACAAAAAGAGAATTACCTTTTAACATACTTAACAAACATTTGAATGTATTAAAAGAATCTAGTATAAGTCTCTAAAAGAATTTGCACTTCCTAATGGTGGGCATTGATCATGAAATTAGTTCATCTCAAAGCTTCATGTGGACATGATAAAGGAAATGTGTAATGGTTATGACAGGAGAGGCAGGAGGTTATTTTTGTTTCTTTCTTTTTTTTTTTTTTTTTTTGGCCATAAGGCACATGCGCTTGGGAGGGAGGAACGAAAGGGAAAGTAAGAAATCAACCTTCAGGGATGATGGCCACACCTCAGTCCCTTCTCCTTCATTCTTCTTTTGGGATTTTGGGCATGCACACACACATGTTCAGCATGATTTTCAAGCTATTGGGTCTGGGACTCAAACCACAGTAGGCCATATAGGAGCTCAGCTTAACCACCACACCACCTCCTGGCCTGATTTTGCCTTTAAAGTAGTTGAGGGTTCTTGGATATGTTTAACCTACCTTTGCCTCAGTTTCATAATCTGCATAATGGGGGTAATAACAGTATCTCTCTCAAAGGTTTGTTTTGAGGATTAAGTGAGTCCCTATGTAATGGCTCAGTATAGTCTGGTATAGAGTAAGCACTATGTGAGAGGCACACTTTGGAAACCCTAATGATAGAGTTTCTTTATTAGATCCATTTTTTAAAATACACTAATCTATATTATATTGTTAAAAGGATATTGTGCTTCAGAATTCTTCACATGATTTGGTCATGGGCTCCTTTTTCTGGGGAGTGTTACTATAGGATTAATATGTTTAGGATATGTGCTTGGGAAATAAAAGGTATTTAAAAATGTTTCACATAGTTAATGAGATTCACATCTACCATAGGATCTTGGAGTGGTTTTTGCCATAGGGTGTGTGCGCTCACCAGACAGACAGAGACAGAGAGACAGAAAGTGAGAAATCATCCCCCAGAGGGGATGGCCACACCATAATCCCTTCTCCTCCATTCTCCTCTTGGGATCTTGGGCATGCACGCACACGCGTCTGGCGTGAGTTTTAAGCCACCCGGTCTGGGACGTGAATCACAGTCAACTACGTGGGAGTCCAGCTACATAGCCATTACGCTAACTGCTGGTCCTTACCATAGGATCTTGACTTCAAGGCTTGTTTTTATTTCCAAGACTCTAGAGCTGGTTGAATCCTTAGGGATACTGATGTAGCAATATTTTTGTAACATGATGACTAGACAAGGACAACGATGACAATGATGATTAATGTTGTTTGTACCAGGCTCTGTGCTGAGTGTGGAACACGTACTAATTCATTTACTCCTTACCACAACTCTATGAGGTATTGTCCCTGCTTCAGAAAGAGGAAACTAAGACTCAGATGGTCAACTAACTCAGAATACTGATATAATTAACATTTCTCAACAACATCCTTTTGTTTTGTTTTTAGCATTTGTATCGTGGAGGAGTCAGGATGTAAATCCAGTTTTATTTGAGTCCAAAGCCCATACTTCAACCAGGAAGTGATACTGTCTCCCTGATATTAGTGATAATACCAGGATTGGAACGGCAGAAGTGATATATATTAAAGCGCTTCGAAAGCTGTAGGGCCTGGCATGAAGTCAAGCCAACATTAATAGCGCTGAGATTATGCTCATGATTATTTTGGTTAATTCTCGGATGAAGAGAGTATACTACCCATGTGGTTTGGTTTACAAAGGCTCCCAAAACATAGACAAAAATATAACATTTCCAGTTTTTAATTTTAAAATGTACTTTTTTCCCTAGGAAGTAACTAAATAAATAATGTTGGATTGGTTTCGATAAGGAAGATCTAATCTTTTTATGTGAGACTTTAATTGTATACAGGAAAGAAAAAGCAACCATTCTTTCAAGAAATATAGAGAGGGACCAGCAGTTAGCGTAATGGCTATGTTGCTGGACTCCCATGTAGTCGACCGTGGCTTGAGTCCTGGACCCAATGGCTTAAACTCACACCGGGCGCGTGTGCATGCATGCCCAAGATCCCAAGAGGAGAATGGAGGAGAAGGAATTGTGGTGTGGCCATCCCCCGTGGAGGGTAATTTCTTGCTTTTTGTCTCTCTGTCTCTCTCTGTGGCAAGCGCACACACCCTATAATAAAAACCTCTCCAAAAACAGAAAAAAAAAAGAAAGAAATATAGAGAAAAATGTAGTTAAACAGATTTACCAGGATACCAGGTACCAAGAAGTAGTGTAGTAAGTGGCCAGTCATTTGAAAATGTCTTTTAAAGCAATCCTATTAATTACTGAAGATTAATACAAAATATATAAGTTCTATGTGAACATTCAAATATAAAAAGTTATGTTACTGTTTGTTTGCATATTTTATTAGAAAATAAGGTCATTTCATGCTACTGTATATTAATATCTGACAGGGTTTCTCCTAAAAAATCACATTTCTTCTTACATAAAAATGAAATAGATAATTTTTGAAAAACAGTTTCTGCTTGTAATATATAAATATCATTGTGTTCACTGTAAGTGAAATATTAATGGTCTTTTCCTCTGTTCTTTGTCCTCTTTGAGGTCTTATTTTTAGTTCTGAATGGGTAATCTCACAATGTCACAACTCTCCTGACTCTGCCACATTTAGACCTAAATCTGCCAGATCTCCTTTGCATAATGAACACAAGTGAACATTTCCCCGCACATACAACAACTGAGATACTCACTTACTATGGGGACAGGTGTGATGCAAATACACAGATGGAGAACTCGAAAGACTTCATTAATGTCATATAATCTCACTAATGATCAACTCCTTAATGAGGGGCTCTTTCTTCAAGGGTGAAAGATAGAAAACAGTTAAAGTGAATCTAAGGAACCTACTCCCCCAGGGCGCTTGGCTTTCAGTACCTGCCAAAACCCAAACAGCGTTGTATCCATTTGTTTCCTTCTTGCTCTAAAGTCCTTGGCTAGTTCCTCTTTCTCCTGGCCTTTTTTTTTTTTTTGGAGAGATTTTCTTAGTTACTATCTTAAGCCTTTGTTCTACAAGCCCCCCAGGTGAGCTAGTCAACTCCGTCCAAATGTCAGCTCACTTCAAACACTGCCTGCAGGTTTTCCAGCCTAGATCTTCCTCCCAACCTCGAGATTGCCCCTGAGTAGCCAGTCCAGTGTTAAACAGCTATCTTATGTTGGGCAGCATGCTAAGCCCTTTATCAACATTGTCTCATATAATCTTCCCAGAAAAAGAAAATCACAAAGATTAGTGAAATTCTTTCCATTTATATTTGAGAATAGGGAGGCTTTCTTTACAATCCAGAAATGAAAACCTAATCCCTTTAACATGACATTTGTTCAAATATTTTGATAGAGTTTGGTATTTTTTCTTTCCATGCTCATTCCT